>NW_018736113.1:0-35933 GCF_002204515.2 Aedes aegypti
CAATTAGCTTTATAAACAAAGCGCAGCTCACAAACGAAATATGAATCAACAAAATAAAAAAACTCTCTGACTTTTATAAACATCAATCGCTTGACATGCGAAATACGCAACAAGTGAATTGCATATAAACCTGAACCGGAAAGACCCCGAACCACCAGTCTAATCAACTCAACCTGCAATAACATATCCACGGAACACCATGGGAGGAAAGAACTCGAAGGAAGAGAATACAGCCCACACCCACGGAAACCAGCTGGTTACCGTGATACAAACCCAAGATGCCCACACGGAGGAACATCGACAACAACAAGGACTCCTGATGGCAGTTATCGCACTGCAAATTATCATCATGCTACTGATGGTGACAAAAATAATCTTCAAGACGATGAGGAAAAGATGGATGAACAAAGGTATCCAGGCGGCAAAATTTATTGCCAGCATCAATAATGTTTAAGCAAAATGAAAAAGTGAATTAGTTATAAGCAATCAAATGTAAACTTAATACCAAGTGACCCGAAAGACAGTAAGTTAAAGGGTCACTCAAATAAAGATTTTCTATCTATCTACCATAATAAGATCGCAAGCTAAAACTCTTAAAGATCAATTTGGAAATTTTAGTAGAAAACAGTTTTCTGACTTAATAATTGAAAAATTCAACGAAGTAGATGTAGCCTTTAAAAGCATAGATCCAATTAAACGAAGCAAGCGATGAGACATGTTAGGTAAAGCTTGGAAATTTCTAGCTGGAAGTCCAGATGCTGATAATTTAAAAATAATTTATTCATCTATTAATAATTTAATTATAAAAATAACGACCAGATCAAAATTAATAGAGAACTAAATTTACAATTAAAAAGAGCTCTTCTTAAAACAAAAATAGCTATCAGCCATTTTAACAAAGAATCACTTCATATGCCACAACATCAGTAGTCTCGAATGACTTAGAGATTGCTCTCATCATCAAAATGCCGAAATTAGATTCAAGGATTTTCAACAAAGTACAACTCATCCCGATTGTTTTTGACCAGAAGCAAATGCACATACCAAATCCGTTCTATCTCATCCACAACAGCGAGATGTATCAAGTCAACTCAGTTACAAAGCAAATCACCTATCTGGATGATCAACATCTATTTATAAATTCATTAATGAATTTCACCCTCACCCACTAGCGGAGCTAGGCGCCCTGTGTTTGGGGGGGCACTTCAGAAAAATGGCGCATGTGATTCGACGATGGCGTACATAGTGGAGTTCATATAACACATTATTTGGCGCCTAGGAATAAGTGAATTGAACATATCTTAACCATGAATGATTTTTTTTTGGCGCAGAAGATTGTCTAGAATTTGAGCTACAGTTTTCTAAAACTTTGTTTTCTCGTTGATGGACTTCTATTATTTAGTTCTCAAACACTAAACAATCGACTAACAAAAGCACGATAAAATTCTACAGTATTCTTATGAATAATATTCTAACAAAAATACGTTGAATCTGATTAGCAAACATTAAAGTGCTCGTTATCTCTCAAATGAACTTAGTTTTAATCGAAACAATTATTCTTTTAGTGGAACAGTGCATTGTAATTTTTTTCGGAAAAGGTATGTAAGCTTTCCAACAGTTTTTCAAGTAACATTGGCCACTTAAAAACTTATTTTGCTGAAATATATTCCAAAGTGGCCAAATTTTGTTCACTACATTTTTTTTGATTCATAAATTAAACATTTTGTTTAAATTTGTCTCGATGTAAATAAGATAAGCTTTATTGATTCATCCAGGCCTGTTGAGATTTCTATACATTTTGATAAATGATTCCTCTGTGAATTTCCACAGGATTCAAAAAGGTGATTCTTCTGATAAATTCCACAGGATATCATCAAAAACTTCTACTTGAAGGTTAAACATCCAGAATCTCAATATGATTGCTACAATTGACAATTCCTGACTTCTGTAGAGCTACAAAACTGGTCATCTAATATTATTTACAAAAAAGGGAATAGCACTGCTGACTTTTTTAGTTTTGTGCGTTAAACATCTTAGTACATCTTACGGTCGTCTTGATGACAAAACGATTAACTTTAAAATTTCTTCTGGAATTTCCAAGCCATCCTTGAGTGTTCCTAATAGAAAGTTTTCCAGATTTTTCAATTAATTTCATCCATAAGGTGTTTGTTCGTATTTTCGTTTGTAATATTATCGGGGATTTGTATTGTTTTTATTTCTAACGATATTCCAGGAATTTTGACCACCACATAAAAGGCCATCCCTCGAATAATCTCCAAAATGCATGCCTTCAAAATTTTCTCAGTAGGTTTTTTTCAATAATTCTTTCAAGAATAACTCAATGCTTGATCCAGGAACTTTTAATGTTTTTTAAATGATTAACAAATTTCTCCTGAAATTCCTTAAAAGTTCTCTTCTAGAAATCGCAGAACGGTTTAATTGACGACTAATCATTTATTTCTTCATGAATCATTGTCGAACATTAATTAATGAATTTCTTGAGATTCCCTCCAACTTTTTCAGGATTTTTTCAAACAAATAGGTGAATTATCAATTTCTCTAAGAGTTCATCCATTTTATAAACACATAAATGTGTACAGGATTTTTAAAAACATATTCTTTCTCAATTTCTTTCAAGAATATTTCGCAAAATTCTCACACAAATTTCCCAAGTAATAGTCGCAACTGTTTTTACATTCTTTTCTATTCATTAATTTATATTCGTCAAGAGGAACACATAGATTTCAGCAGAGACGAATTTGCAAATGACCTGTTCAAGTTCATATTCTTGGCCATGCTTTGCAGAAATCACAAACATATGGAAACACGTGATCAGTTTTATGGTGTAAATCCAGCATGCTTGATTGTGTGATTTTGAACTTAGGTACCATTTATATATAAATGTTTCAGTTCCCTGCTCATATTCTATTCTGAACACGCTGCAAATTGTGTCCTGTTCAAAAGCCAAGCTCATGTGCTGCTCAAAATGCAGTGTTCTTCCGAGGATTTATTTAAAAGTTGAATTCCTTAAGGAACAATATACATAATAAGGGGTTTTGAAAACATAATTTCAAGCTATTTAGTGGGACATTTATAAATAAATGAAAAATCGGATTAAGTATTATACCATGTAATTCCACTACATTTTATATCATTTGAAAGATTCGCGTACTTGTCAAAGGATTCAATTTCTAATGGAATTAAATGGTATAATATAAAATTCAGGTGTTATTTATGTTTCAAACACAATCTCTGCTATATTAATTCAGGTGTTTGTATGTTTCAACACAATCTCTGTTTAATTGGAAGCAGAAAACAGAATGATAATTTAGACAAAGCAAGAATTTGAATTATTTTTGATTCCATAAACAATGTTATTTAAAAAGATAAATCAATAACATTGATAAAATTTTAGGATTTTTTTTCATTTTAAACAATTATTTATGTTTATGCAACGTTTTCAAAAATATTTATATGATAGTTAAAACTAGCAGTAGGAAAAAGGTCCATTGAAACTATAACTTCTATATATACTATCATTGGCAAAAACGTCTAGTTCCAGAGTAAATACTTGCGGTTTTCAATATTCCATGGATGTTTTTTTTATTGTTCTCATTTGCTAGTTTTTTCAATTCAATTCAACAATGCAATATTTTTTTAATGGTCAAATTATGAACGTAGTGGTCAATTCAATAATTCAATTAGTTTTAATGCATTTATTTTGGCGAATGAAGATTTACATCGTGATGGCTCAGTCTGTGATTATTTTTAACTTGCAGTATACATCCAGCTCAATAATCTCAATCCATGTTGCAATCTTGCTAAAACTCTCGAATAAATTTCCTCTACAATTTAATTAATTCTAACATCAATCCTGTTGATAAAACTATTATTCATCGAAAAAAAATTCATCAGATTCTTCGAATACTACTCTTTGCTATTTCTTCAAAGAAATCGTTTGGGAATTTCCTTACATTTCATTGGTTCTGTAGCAACATGTTCACAAATTTGTCAGAGAATGTTCTAGAGAAATCCTTTAGAGATTTTCCCTGGTTTCCTTTTTATGACGATTTATGTTTAACTTTCATAGATCGTAAATAGGAACTTATTTAACACTTATTTCAGATACTCCTTCAGCAATTCGTCCAAGGACAAAATTAGTTCTGTGTTTACTAACAAAGTTCTTTGAATTCATAAGGTCACAAACTTTACTGTAAATTATTCATGAGTTTCACTATCATTTCCTCCAGAGAATGTTTCAGAATCTCATTCTGGGACTCTTTATGAAGTTTTTTTTAGAATATGTACTTTTTTTCGAAAAAAAAACCTGGATTTTACTGTTGTATTATAAAGATTGATTTATAACATACTGTTCGGTTTACTTTTTAATATTCATCCTATGAATTTGGAAAAATCTATCATCTATTCCAATATGTTGATGTATATAATTTAAAGCTATTAGAAATTTCAACCTCCTTTGATTTTGAATACCATGCCGTCCTCTCGGTAAGGCGTTACACATAAAAGACATACATTAGATAATTCTGTAGAATTTTTTTCTGCGGTTTCCCTAAGAATTTGTTTTAAGTTTTACAAATTACACCAAGGATCCGCCTAAAAATGTATCCAGGATATGTTCTTGGGAACTCTGCAGGAGTTTCTGGAGGTACACCGCATGAATTTATGAAAGAACTCCACCGAAATTCCTGTAGGAACTCTTCAAGAATTCCTGGAGAAACTTCGCAAGAATTATTGAAGGAACTCTACAGGTTCTTGATTCATTTTACGCACCACGATATTTTCATACTATGAATAAAACAAGTATTGCCCCTTGATTGCCGACATACAAAAGATTAAATTAAATACACTTGAACAATAAATGCTCTGGGTTCGTCGTTAAATTTTCAGGCAAATGCTGACCTAATATCTCTACCAATACGTGACCCGAAAGACAGTAAGTTAAAGGGTCACTCAAATAAAGATTTTCTATCTATCTACCAATACCCAACACCGTAGCACTGTCCAACTTTACCAAGTTACAGTAAAGATGGGCGTGGCCGAGAATAGCGAAGTTCATCGTTTTGGTATTCTTGTTTAAGATTGGATCAAATTTCACTCCCCAGTCTTGTTCTATATATTAATTGTATATCTAGGATCTTTAATCTACCATCTACATTCTCTTTGAAAAGGAATGCCAATGAAGATTTTCAAATAAGTCGAAGAATAAAATTTGCTGATTGAAGTATAAGATATTGATATTTCTAAAGAAAAAACACTTCACCTGATATGTGCCAAAATAGCATCAAACGAAATACCCAACATAATTCTTCACAAAATCTGTGTAAAACATATTTTTGCGCGTTTCTACTACGTGATCAATTACATTTTTATTGGCTTTGTTTATGTAATGACATTATAGCTAAAACTACAAATTTTTACATCGTATCTCATCATATAGACTATTTGAAAATGAATTTGGGTTGACAGTTGGCAAATCCAAACCACCATATAGTTGAAAACAATAAATTCGAGTCAAGCTGAACAACCTAAAACAATATTCTATTTTGAGTTACTACTTTATTTTTAGTTTGGGGTCATACCTAAAACAAACATAAAATAAACTCTATTTTTTTTTTGCTAAAATTCGATGCCATTTTGAAGACATGACAAGTTTCTTAATATATCTGTGTTGACTCAAATTTCAAATTGTTCTAATATTTTAAGTATTATATTTTTTATACTGAAATAGTTTTCACTTCCATTTAATAGTAAAAAATAGTTAAGTAGATGAAAAACCGAATTAAGTACTATACCATTTAATTCCACTAGAGTTTGTATCTTTTGATAGATACGCGTATTTGTCGAAGGATACAAACTCTAGTGGAATTGATTGGTATAGTACTAAATTCGGGTTTTCATCTACTTCTAGATATTCCTCTAAACAGCTCAAAGATTTATTTTCAAAAAAATAGTTGTTTTTCACAGTATTCATTCAATATAGAAGTGACTAAAGAGGAAAATAATCATCATCGTTTTTCAAATTTTCAAACCAGTTTTTTTGCTTAAAATTTAAGCAATGTTCAAGAAAATCTATCCTTGCTATCTGGATTGCGATGATAGATTTTTATGAGGATTTCTTACAATTTGTACGAAAAAAGTGGTTTTTTATTTTCGATGATTACTGATGATTGAATGATGGATTCTTGAGCCTTAAATTTCCGAAAATATTTGTTGATTGCGTTTACGATCATTTTTTTAGATGTGATTCATAGTACTGTAAAATGGCGTTACATCTTTAAGTGAGGTAACACTGAATAGTAGAATGATATGATAATCTGATCGAACTTTCATACCTCACATAAATTTCATGAAACGATATGAACCAGGGAGTAGATTTTTTTACTTAAAATGGAATCACCGGAGTCCGGTTTAGTCATGCACATGTTTCTGTTTTTTTTTTCATCAAAAAACACTTAGACAATTTCTTACCATTCAAGCATCTTCGGTGTTTTTTTGTGATCTTAAGGAGGCAGGATGAGTCATTCATTTGTGAATTTAAAAACCTATTTTTTAGGTTAAAATCATGAGAATTTATCTGAAAATGTGTTCACTGGATTCTATTCTCCAATCGAAACACATTGAACACATGTTCATCCAATTAGTTTTAGTTTTGAACGTTAAGGAAGCAGGATCTGTCATTGATTTCGGAATTTTCAAAAGCAGTTTTGTCGTACAAAATCAAGAAAATTTACACAAGAATGTGCTCATTGTATTTTATTCTCCAACAAAAACACAGACGATGACGGATTCTTGAACGTTGCTAGAAAATTGTAAGAGTTGCAAGAATTTCATCTAATTATTCTCACTAAATACCATAAATTTAATTTTAAATATTTTTCTCAACATGTCCGCATATCCTGTATATGAGTGATAGATTAAATCAAGAACAAAATCTATCTTAAAATTTTTAATATATTTTTGACCATCAAAATGAAGAATACTTTATGTAGTACCAATTTTTGTAAAACAACACTTGCTTGAAATATATTAGGCTTGTATTATTGGCTTTAGGTGATAAAATGTTTTTAAGTTTCAAAAATCCGATCAATTTTTCCTCGGATAAGGAGCAATTATAAGCTATAGAAAATTAGAAAAACATTTAAACTTTATTTTTTTAACAATCTATGATAAATGTACGAATTCCTATGATTTAAACTTGTGCATCGAACCCATCCAATTGTATAAAAACGGCACATAATTTTACTCAATGTTACCAACTTGTGATGGTTGCGTAAAATGAAACTAACGTTCTGTTATGATCTTTACCATATAGTCAGTTCAAAAATAGTTACTGCAAATATTTTGAGTCTAAAACACAATTGAAAATCTTCTTTTCCTTGATATACAAATCTTTACTATTTTTGAATATTTATTTAAACATATAGGTTCAAAACATAGAAGATCGTTCATTTTGAACGATAACTAATCATTATCATCAAGTAATTAGGACCTCTCTTAAGATCAACGTCAACCTTTCTTAAATTAGAATTCAAGATTAACATCACACAATTTTGTCAGCTAGGAAAGTTATTCAAATTCTGTTTTTTTTTTAATTTGCTTTAAAAGATAAAATACTTAAAATACAAGCAATCATGAAAATGAGATTTTTTTTGTTCGAAATCTGAAGTATAGTTGAATGGTAACACACTGTTCTTCGTGAGATATCCATTCATTCAATATTAACCCGCATTAAAATACACTTTGAATGTTTTTCATTAAATATAATTCAGAAAAAGTTTTCATTTTTTAATTTATTTTTAGATTAAAACAATAGGTTGATCAAATATTTGATGATTTCTAGTTAACATTACGTCAATATTCTTAAATAATATTCAGCTAGAACATGTATCGTGCTTGAGAAGCAGTCTATTGCATATAGGTCAAATTCATAGTTGATCGAGAAATTTATCGTTATAATCTAAAGATGTCCGTCAAGCAAGTAGCTACGTTTTCAAACTTCAAATAATCCAATCCACAGATTATATCCTCCAGAAGATCTACACTCCCGTGCATAAGTTTGGGTTCAACCCCTAAAAAACATACAAAAGTGTTCAGTCCATATCTCTGGGATTACACGTCCAATTGAAACTTTCTAAGCCGCATTCGAAAGGCAAAGAGTTATTCTTACATCGTATGTATTTTTCCAAAAACATTTTTTGAATTTTGTGTACTAATTTTTTACTCAAAGTTGTGACATTTTTCAAAAACACACTGAAAAAACATAGCTAATTTCCTCAGCATTGGATCGACTAAAATTTTAAAACAATGTGTCATTAGAATCGTAATCTTATATTCTTTGAAGGGCGCATACGGAAAAATCTGAAAACTATTTAAAATCAATGAAAGAGTCATTCAAGTCATCATGCAAAAGTTTGGGTTCACCCCTCAATATGATGCAAATCGTGCAAAAGTTTGGGTTCACCTGAGCCGCACGCATATATTTTTTGTCAATATCTCTGCCATTTTTCAACCGATTTTATATGTTAAAGCTTTTTCACACGCAAATAATGGCGCGTACATGATTGGTTTGAGATTTCACAGATTTTCCGTGTTTTAAGTAATTTCAGGCGAACCCATACTTTTGCACGATGACTTGATTGACTGTTTCATTGATTTTCAATAGTTTTCAGATTTATCCGCAAAAAAATCGTAAGCGCCCTTCAAAGAATATAAGATTACGATTCTAATGACACATTGTTTTAAAAATTTTAGTCGATCCAATGCTGAGGAAATTAGCTATGTTTTTTCAGTGTGTTTTTTGAAAAATGTCACAACTTTAAGTAAAAAATTAGTATACAAAATTCAAAAAATGTTTTTTGGAAAAATACATACGATGTAAGAATAACTCTTTGCCTTCGAAGAGAGTTTCAATTGGACATGTAATCCCAGAGATATGGACGAACACTTTTGTAGGTTTTTTATGCACGGGAGTGTAATATAAATGAGACGCAATTTATTGTTTGCACACCTGCTGCAAACATTGCTCAATACAATAGTAGATTCAACAAAATCAAGGAATTATTTTTATAAATTATAGATGCAACTTAAATTTTCAAACGAATGTTTTGGTTATTCCTGGAATCCACATTTTTCTCGCAATGCGTTTTATAAAAATTAAATTTCATCAGTTTGTTAGAAATACTAGTTTTACATCAATTTGAAGAAGTTAACTTAAATTTATGTTTAAGCAGTATTAAAATGTCTTTTCAAACTGTTGTCAAGTTTTGATCCTAGAATGTCAATCAATGAACCTTTCAGCAATAGTAAAATCAATCGGAATCTCATTTATCGTACACTCATAGACAATTAAGATTTTCAGAAGAAAACAAGCCGAAACACAAAAATCTCATGGGGATTAATTTGGTGATAAAGGCGGCGCAGCCGAGAAATTTTCAAATTTCATGTCGTTCCATGCCAAAACTCGTTCCTAAATTTTCGGCACTGGGGGGTTAATCCTAAACCAACACCACCAACCTCCATCTCTGGGTATGCCAATGCACTTGGTCAAAGTTATGGTTCACTAACTTACATCTTGAAATTATGAAAAATTTACAAAAAAATCCGCGTTGTAGAATATATCTTCATGACAAAAAAAAACACTTTAGATGTAGAAATAAAATATATGAATTTTGTTACATTTCAATGAAAATTATCTTTTCAAGATGCCTCTGATTTTAGCATTTGTAACAAATGTATGGCCTACACACTTAGATTGAATCACAGAATTCTGTGAAATTTCACCGAAATCTCAACAGCAGAAATTTTCGGTGAACCGTTCGGTGATTTTTATTTCACAGATCGATCTGTGAACCTTGAAAAAGTTCATCTGTCAAAACCACCGAAGAGTGCGGTGATTTTTCACAAACTTTCCGTGGATTTATTGCGTGATGCTGCAGCTTTTACCGAACGTTTCTGTGCTATTTCACAAACTTACTGTAATTGTTTGATTTTACCACTGGCATTTCACCGACAATTCATTATATATTTACAGTTGTCCTGCGAAAATGTAAAGTAATTTCTCTCGGATTTTCTGTGATGTTTCATTATTTCCATCACCTAATTGTAGCGTCATTCTCGCCATTAAAACGCCCAGCCAAATTTTAACTCCACATTATTTGATTGAAATAAACAAACACATATATTTTTCATAGTAACATAATTACCTATCAGCGTCTAATCCTATTTTGGAAGTCCAAAAAATCAAGTTTTACTTTATTTCACTCTTTTCACTGAACAAACAACAACTCTCGCTAAATGTATAGTTGTCAATATGGCCGATGATTGATTTTACAGATTTTCGGTAAAAGTCGCGATGTCCGGTGAAAAGTTTGATCTTCACCGAACTGTACGTAAAGATTTCACAGATGTTTGTGAATCTTTTCTCTTTACCGAATGTTCTGTGAATTTTCGACAGCTGCGTTGGATGACTTCAATGTTTCACAGAAAAATCTGTAAAGTCATATTTCACAGTTTACATTCTGTGATTTATTTTACAGAATTCTGCGATTCATTTTAAGTGTGTAGACTGAAGATGAGCAATTCAATCATGCTTTAAAATAAAATTGTCTTTGGCGTCAACACAATATTTATAATCTCCCAAAATCATGGTTGTTTAAAAATACATGATCTGCCTTTAGATGCATGAATTCCAGTACTTAGTTGCAAAAAATGATTGATATTGAAGGTAAACTTTCCCCAAACATTTGCAAAAATAAAAAATACAGAGTAACCTTTTAAAGTGAGGTTTTCGGGTTTGAATCGCTTGCCACAAACCTAATTATCTAATAAGAATCAGGATTGCAGAGCAGTACAATAATCAAAAACGCCTAAAGGTCGACTACTGTTAATGTTTGCAAGTATTATCAATAAAAAGTATGTTGTAATGTTCCAACCATCAACAAATAAAAAATGCTATTAGAAGAATACGTACCAACTGAAAATATCGAAATTCACCAATTAATCGCTATTTCAATAAGGCCAACAAAAGCCTAAACAATCTTATCAATATTTATATAATTAAACATAAGTTCAGTTCAGTTCAGTGCAGTGAAGTGATCAAAACTGAATATAAACGAATTTTTGATTTGGAGTTTGGGGGGGCACGTGCCCCCCGTGCCCCCCTTTGTCTACGCCAATGCAGCCTGATTGTTTTTTTTTTTGAAAATGTGTATTTGAGTAAGGAGCACTTTGGCGTACATAGTGTAACTTCTGGCACCAAAACGAACTCATTTATGATTTTTAATAATTTTTCTGGCGCCAATAGTGTAACTTCTGGCACCAAAACGAACTCATTTATGATTTTTATAATTTTTTCTGGCGCCAATAGTGTAACTTCCTGGCACCAAAACGGACTCATTTATGATTTTTATAATTTTTCTGGCCGCCAATAGTGTAACTTCTGGCACCAAAACGGACTCATTAATGATTTTTATAATTTTTCTGGCGCCAATAATGTATTTTCTGTGGCAGTGAAGTGATCAAAACTGAATATAAACGAATTTTTGATTTGGAGTTTGGGGGGGCACGTGCCCCCCCGTGCCCCCTTTGTCTACGCCAATGCAGCCTGATTGTTTTTTTTTTTGAAAATGTGTATTTGAGTAAGAGCACTTTGGCGTACATAGTGTAACTTCTGGCACCAAAACGAACTCATTTATGATTTTTATAATTTTTCTGGCGCCAATAGTGTAACTTCTGGCACCAAAACGAACTCATTTATGATTTTTATAATTTTTCTGGCGCCAATAGTGTAACTTCTGGCACCAAAACGGACTCATTTATGATTTTTATAATTTTTCTGGCGCCAATAGTGTAACTTCTGGCACCAAAACGGACTCATTAATGATTTTTATAATTTTTCTGGCGCCAAATAATGTATTTTCTGTGGCAGTGAAGTGATCAAAACTGAATATAAACGAATTTTTTGATTTGGGAGTTTGGGGGGCACGTGCCCCCCCGTGCCCCCCTTTGTCTACGCCAATGCAGCCTGATTGTTTTTTTTTGAAATGTGTATTTGAGTAAGAGCACTTTGGCGTACATAGTTGTAACTTCTGGCACCAAAACGAACTCATTTATGATTTTATAATTTTTCTGGGGCCAATAGTGTAACTTCTGGCACCAAACGAACTCATTTATGATTTTTATAATTTTCTGGCGCCAATAGTGTAACTTCTGGCACCAAAACGGACTCATTTATGATTTTTATAATTTTTCTGGGCGCCAATAGTGTAACTTCTGGCACCAAAACGGACTCATTAATGATTTTATAATTTTTTCTGGCGCCAATAATGTATTTTCTGTGCAGTGAAGTGATCAAAACTGAATATAAACGAATTTTTGATTTGGAGTTTGGGGGGCACGTGCCCCCCCGTGCCCCCTTTGTCTACGCCAATGCAGCCTGATTGTTTTTTTTTTGAAAATGTGTATTTGAGGTAAGAGCACTTTGGCGTACATAGTGTAACTTCTGGCACCAAAACGAACTCATTTATGATTTTATAATTTTTCTGGCGCAATAGTGTAACTTCTGGCACCAAAACGAACTCATTATGATTTTAAATTTTTTCTGGCGCCCAATAGTGTAACTTCTGGCACCAAACGGGACTCATTTATGATTTTTATAATTTCTTGGCGCCCAAATGTATTTTCTGTGCAGTGGAAGTGATCAAAACTGAATATAAACTAATTTTTGATTGGAGTTTGGGGGCACGTGCCCCCCTTTGTCTACGCCAATGCAGCCTGATTGTTTTTTTTTTTTGAAAATGTGTATTTGAGTAAGAGCACTTTGGCGGTACATGTGTACTTCTGGCACCAAAACGAACTCATTTATGATTTTTATAATTTTTTCTGGCGCCAATAGTGGTAACTTCTGGCACCTAAAACGAACTCATTAATGATTTTTATAATTTTTCTGGCGCCAATAATGTATTTTCTGTGCAGTGAAGTGATCAAAACTGAATATAAACGAATTTTTGATTTGGAGTTTGGGGGGGGCACGTGCCCCCCCGTGGCCCCCCTTTGTCTACGCCAATGCAGCCTGATTGTTTTTTTTTTTTGAAATGTGTATTTGAGTAAGAGCACTTTGGCGTACATAGTGTAACTTCTGGCACCAAAACGAACTCATTTATGATTTTTATAATTTTTCTGGGCGCCAATAGTGGTAACTTCTGGCACCAAAACGAACTCATTAATGATTTTTATAATTTTTCTGGCGCCAATAATGTATTTCTGTGCAGTGAAGTGATCAAAACTGAATATAAACGAATTTTTGATTTGGAGTTTGGGGGGGCACGTGCCCCCCCGTGCCCCCCTTTGGTCTACGCCAATGCAGCCTGATTGTTTTTTTTTGAAAATGTGTATTTGAGTAAGAGCACTTTGGCGTACATAGTGTAACTTCTGGCACCAAAACGAACTCATTTATGATTTTTATAATTTTTCTGGCGCCAATAGTGTAACTTCTGGCACCAAAACGGACTCATTAATGATTTTTATAATTTTTTCTGGCGCCAATAATGTATTTTCTGTGCAGTGAAGTGATCAAAACTGAATATAAACGAATTTTGATTTGGAGTTTGGGGGGCACGTGCCCCCCTTTGTCTACGCCAATGCAGCCTGATTGTTTTTTTTTTTTGAAAATGTGTATTTGAGTAAGAGCACTTTGGCGTACATAGTGTAACTTCTGGCACCAAAACGAACTCATTTATGATTTTTATAATTTTTCTGGCGCCAATAGTGTAACTTCTGGCACCAAAACGGACTCATTTATGATTTTTATAATTTTTCTGGCGCCAATAGTGTAACTTCTGGCACCAAAACGGACTCATTAATGATTTTTATAATTTTTCTGGCGCCAATAATGTATTTTCTGTGCAGTGAAGTGATCAAAACTGAATATAAACGAATTTTTGATTTGGAGTTTGGGGGGGCACGTGCCCCCCCGTGCCCCCCTTTATCTACGCCAATGCAGCCTGATTGGTTTTTTTTTTGAAAATGTGTATTTGAGTAAGGAAGCACTTTTGGCGTACATAGTGTAACTTCTGGCACCCAAAACGAACTCATTTATGATTTTTATAATTTTTCTGGCGCCAATAGTGTAACTTCTGGCACCAAAACGGACTCATTAATGATTTTTATAATTTTTTCTGGCGCCAATAATGTATTTTCTGTGCAGTGAAGTGATCAAAACTGAATATAAACGAATTTTTTGATTTGGAGTTTGGGGGGGCACGTGCCCCCCCGTGCCCCCTTTATCTACGCCAATGCCAGCCTGATTGGTTTTTTTTTGAAAATGTGGTATTTGAGTAAAGAGCACTTTGGCGTACATAGTGTAAACTTCTGGCACCAAACGAACTCATTTATGATTTTTATAATTTTTCTGGCGCCAATAGTGTAACTTCTGGCACCAAAACGAACTCATTTATGATTTTTATAATTTTCTGGCGCCAATAGTGTAAACTTCTGGCACCAAAACGGACTCATTAATGATTTTTTATAAATTTTTCTGGCGCCAATAATTAATTTTTCTGTGCAGTGAAGTGATCAAAACTGAATTATAAACGAATTTTTTGATTTGCGAGTTTGGGGGGGCCACGTGCCCTCCCTTTGTCTCGCCAATGCAGCCCTGCAATTGTTTTTTTTTTGAAAATGTGTATTTGAGTAAGAGCACTTTGGCGTACATTAGGTGGTAACTTTGGCACCAAAACGAACTCATTTATGATTTTTATAAATTTTTCTGGCGGCCAATAGTGTAACTTTTGGCACC
Organism: Aedes aegypti; assembly: GCF_002204515.2. Lineage (NCBI taxonomy): Eukaryota > Metazoa > Arthropoda > Insecta > Diptera > Culicidae > Aedes > Aedes aegypti. The sequence goes on from NW_018736113.1 coordinate 14,816, forward strand.
AAAACGAAGCTCATTAATGATTTTTATAATTTTTTTCTGGCGCACAATTAATGTATTTTCTGTGCAGTGGAAGGTGCATCAAAACTGAATATAAACGAATTGTTGATTTGGAGTTTGGGGGGGCCACGTGCCCCCCCCTGCCCCCTTTGTCTACGCCAATGCAGCCTGGATTGGTTTTTTTTTTTGAATGTGTATTTGAGTAAGAGCACTTTGGCTACATAGTTTGTTAACTTCTGGCACCCAAAACGAACTCATTTATGATTTTTATAATTTTTCTGGCGCCAATAGTGTAACTTCTGGCACCAAAACGAACTCATTAATGATTTTTATAATTTTTCTGGCGCCAATAATGTATTTCTGTGCAGTGAAGTGATCAAAACTGAATATAAACGAATTTTTGATTTGGAGTTTGGGGGGCACGTGCCCCCCCGTGCCCCCCTTTGTCTACGCCAATGCAGCCTGATTGTTTTTTTTTTTTGAAAATGTGTATTTGAGTAAGAGCACTTTGGCGTACATAGTGTAACTTCTGGCACCAAAACGAACTCATTTATGATTTTTATAATTTTTCTGGCGCCAATAGTGTAACTTCTGGCACCAAAACGGACTCATTAATGATTTTTATAATTTTTCTGGCGCCAATAATGTATTTTCTGTGCAGTGAAGTGATCAAAACTGAATATAAACGAATTTTTGATTGGAGTTTGGGGGGCACGTGCCCCCCCGTGCCCCCTTTGTCTACGCCAATGCAGCCTGATTGTTTTTTTTTTGAAAAGTGTATTTGAGTAGAGTAAGAGCACTTTGGCGTACATAGTGTAACTTCTGGCACCCAAAAACCGAAACTCATTTATGATTTTATAATTTTTCTTGGCGCCAAAATGTATTTTTCTGTGCAGTGAGTGATCAAAACTGAATATAAACGAATTTTTGATTTTGGGAGTTTGGGGGCGGCACGTGCCCCCCTTTATCTACGCCAGATGCAGCCTCCTGATTGGTTTTTTTGAAAACTGTGTATTTGAGTAAGAGCACTTTGCGGCGTACATAGGTGAACTCTTGGCACCAAAAACGAACTCATTTATGATTTTTTATAATTTTCTCTGGCGCCAATAGTGTAACTTCTGGCACCACAAACGGACTCATTAATGAATTTTTATAATTTTTCTGGCGCCAGATAATGTTATTTTTCTGCTGCAGTGAAGTGATCAAACTGAAATAAACGGAATTTTTTGATTGGAGTTGGGGGGCACTTCAGTGCCCCCCGCGTGCCCACCTTTGTCTACGCCAATGCAAGCCTGATTGTTTTTTTTTTGAAAATGTGTATTTGAGTAAGAGCACTTTGGCGTTACATAGTGTAACTTTCTGGCACCAAAACGAACTCATTATGATTTTATAATTTTTTCTGGCGCCAATAGTGTAACTCTGGCACCAAAACGAAACTCATTTATGATTTTTATAATTTTTCTGGGCGCCAATAGTGTAACTTCTGGCACCAAAACGGACTCATTTATGATTTTTATAATTTTTCTGGCGCCAATAGTGTAACTTCTGCACCAAAACGGACTCATTAATGGGGATTTTTATAATTTTTCTGGCGCCAATAATGTATTTTCTGTGCAGTGAAGTGATCAAAACTGAATTATAAACGAAATTTTTGATTTGGAGTTTGGGGGGCACGTGCCCCCCCGTTGCCCCCCCTTTATCTACGCCAATGCAGCCTGATTGGTTTTTTTGAAAATGTGTATTTGAGTAAAGAGCACTTTGGCGTACATAGTGTAACTTCTGGCACCAAAACGAACTTCAATTATGATTTTTATAAATTTTTCTGGCGCAATAATGATTTTCTGTGGGCAGTAAAGTGATCAAACTGAATATAAACGAATTTTGATTTGGAGTTGGGGGGGCACGTGCCCCCCTTTATCTACGCCAATGCAGCCTGATTGGTTTTTTTTGAAAATGTGTATTTGAGTAAGAGCACTTTGGCGTACATAGTGTAACTTCTGGCACCAAAACGAACTCATTTATGATTTTATTAATTTTTCTGGCGCCAATAGTGTAACTTCTGGCACCAAAACGGACTCATTAATGATTTTTATAATTTTTCTGGCGCCAATAATGTATTTTCTGTGCAGTGAAGTGATCAAAACTGAATATAACGAATTTTTGATTTGGAGTTTGGGGGCACGTTGCCCCCCCGTGCCCCCCTTATCTACGCCAATGCAGCCTGATTGGTTTTTTTTGAAAATTGTGTATTTGAGTAAGAAGCACATTGGCGTACATAGTGTAACTTCTGGCACCAAACGAACTCATTTATGATTTTATAATTTTCTGGCGCCAATAATGTATTTTCTGTGCAGTGAAGTGATCAAAACTGAATATAAACGAATTTTTGATTTGGGAGTTTGGGGGGGCACGTGCCCCCCTTTATCTACGCCAATGCAGCCTGATTGGTTTTTTTTGAAAATGTGTATTTGAGTAAGAGCACTTGGCGTTACATAGTGTAACTTCTCTGGCACCAAAACGAACTCATTTATGATTTTTATAATTTTTCTGGCGCCAATAGTTTGTAACTTCTGGCACCAAACGAACTCATTTATGATTTTTATAATTTTTCTGGCGCCCAATAGTGTAACTTCTGGCACCAAAAACGGACTCATTTATTGATTTTTATAATTTTTCTGGCGCCAATAGTTGTAACTTCTGGCACCAAAGGACTCATTAATGATTTTTTATAATTTTTCTGGCGCCAATAATGTATTTTCTGTGCAGTGAAGTGATCAAACTGGAATATAAACGAATTTTTCGATTTGGAGTTTGGGGGGGGCACGTGCCCCCCCGTTTTGCCCCCTTTAATCTACGCCAATTGCAGCCTTGATTGGTTTTTTTTTTGAAAATGTGTATTGAGTAAGAGCACTTTGGCGTACATAGTGTAACTTCTGGCACCAAACGAACTCATTTATGATTTTTATAATTTTTCTGGCGCCAATAATGTATTTTCTGTGCAGGTGAAGTGATCAAAACTGAATATAAACGAATTTTTGATTTGGGAGTTTGGGGGGCACGTGCCCCCCTTTATCTACGCCAATGCAGCCTGATTGGGTTTTTTGAAAATGTGTATTTGAGTAAGAGCACTTTGGCGTACATAGTGTAACTTTCTGGCACCAAAACGACTCATTTATGATTTTTATAATTTTTCTGGCGCCAACTAGTGTAACTTCTGGCACCAAAACGAACTCATTTATGATTTTTATAATTTTCTGGCGCCAATAGTGTAACTTCTGGCACCAAAACGGGACTCATTAATGATTTTTATAATTTTTCTGGCGCCAATAATGTATTTTCTGTGCAGTGAAGTGATTCAAAACTGAATATAAACGAATTTTTGATTTGGAGTTTGGGGGGGCACGTGCCCCCCCGTGCCCCCCTTTGTCTACGCCAATGCAGGGCCTGATTGTTTTTTTTTTGAAAATGGTTTTTGAGAAGTAAGGAGCACTTGGCGTACATAGTGAACTCGGCACCAAAACGAACTCATTTTAAATGTGTATTTGAGGTAAGAGCACCATTTGGACGTACATAGTGTAACTTCTGGCACCACAAACGAACTCATTTATGAATTTTTAAAATTTTTCTGGCCGCCAATTAGTGTAACTTCTGGCACCAAACGGGACTCGATTAATGATTTTTATACATTTTTCTGCGCCAATAATGTAATTTTCGTGCAGTGAAGTGATCAAAACTGGAATATAAACGAATTTTTGATTTGGAGGTTTGGGGGGCACTGTGCCCCCCGCGTGCCCCCCTTATTCTACGCCCAATTGCAGCCTGATTGGTTTTTTTTGAAATGTGTATTTGAGTAAGAGCACTTTGGCGTACATAGTGTAACTTCTGGCACCCAAACGAAACTCATTTATTGATTTTTATAATTTTTCTGGCGCCAATAGTGTAACTTCTGGCCACCAAAACGGACTCATTTATGATTTTTATAATTTTTCTGGCGCCAATAGTGTAACTCTGGCACCAAACGGGACTCATTAATGATTTTTATAATTTTTCTGGCGCCAATAATGTATTTTCTGTGCAGTGAAGTGATCAAAACTGAATATAAACGAATTTTGATTTGGAGTTGGGGGGCACGTGCCCCCCGTGCCCCCTTTATCTACGCCAATGCAGCCTGATTGGTTTTTTTTTTGAAATGTGTATTTGAAGTAAGAGCACTTTGGCCGTACATAGTGTAACTTCTGCACCAAAACGAACTCATTTATGATTTTATAATTTTTCTGGCGCCAATAATGTATTTTCTGTGCAGTGAAGTGATCAAAACTGAATATAAAACGAATTTTTGATTTGGAGTTTGGGGGGCACGTGCCCCCCCGTGCCCCCCTTTATCTACGCCAATGCCTCTAATTGTGGATAACAAACAGAACTCTCTCCGGATCTTTCCTACTCCATTTTAATAATGTCATGTGACATTAACAATGTTCTGGTATGACAAAAGAACCCAGACACTTCCAGGGAAACCGATTTCAAATTACCATTGAATGGAATAGAGATTAAGAAGCACCAAGAAATTCTCAATATTAGTTTGTAACATCTCCATAAAACTACAACAACAGACCAGAAAAGAATTGGGTAAAATTCGTTTATCATCCATAAGTCTGCATTGGCCTCATTGGTCTTTAATCGGAGTGTGGTGGATGCACCCCCTGTTTACGCCTATGTGCGGCATGAAGGAGGTCGTGGAATCGAACGATGAGTGTTATGCTTTGTAAGCATAAACATCCAGCGTTCGAGAACGATAACCTACCGTAATGCACACGCAGCGAAATGGGCTGTAGCATACCACCTCGGTAGAATGCTAGAGTTAAGTAAGAATGAAAAATAAAGGAGAATGAAAGTAACCATAGACCGGACCAGTTCATTGGCTATCACTCACCCAGTCATTGGGACATAACATGGCGATCCTTTGCCAGTGACTACACCAAACGAATCAATCAGTGCAAGTTAATTATGTGAATTAACCCCGCAACTACACCAACGAATCAATAAGTGCAAGTTAATTAATTGATATAGTGATCGGAAAAGTGCAGCAAAATGGGTTGGTTTTCGGCGGACGAAATCGTCGCCCCAGCCGCAGTGACTACAACAGAAAGTCATCACACAGCACAGACCGTAGCGCTATGTCTTATGGCTGGAGTAGCCGTGGATATCTACTCGTAAAAAGTCTGATGAAGTGTCACCGGCAGCAAACGGAGCGTGTTGCGGAGCGCACCGCCACGGTTGGCAATTTGCCTGCCTAATGATTCACATTCACATTCGGCGCGAAGAAAATTAGTGCCAAAAAGTGAACGAAAAGACTATGGAACTAAGTCGTTAATTGGAAAAAGTGCATAGAGAAGCAAATGCTAGTGACCACGGTATACAAATTAACAAGTGATCAACGAATTTTAAGAACAATCATACATGATGGGAGATCGAAGAACACTAAATGAAGAAAGCTGAGACAGTGCTACCAATTTTTCGAGCGAGAATTGATGCATTGGGAACGCCTCGCTAGGAAAAGATTGTTAATCACCATAGAGGAATTTGAATCCATCAAGAGCATCATTGAAGCAGTCATCGCGTGCAGCAGTAGCAGCCATCGAATGTGGGACCAGTGGCGTACAAAAACTTCAGTGGAACTACGGTGAATTATCATGGCGATGGAGCATATCGACAAATGGATTTATAAGGAAAGTAGCTAATGAATGAACCACATATAGGATAAGATACTGATAGAAAATACAATTTTAGGTAAAAAGTAGGAATGGGCTTACATGTTATTCATGGACAAACATGGACGAACAAATGGCCACAGTGGTGAGTGAAAAGTAGATGTAAAGCAAAAAAAAAAAAAAAAAAAAAAAAAAAAAAAAAAAAAAAAAAAAAAAAAAAAAAAAAAAAAAAAAAAAAAAAAAAAAAAAAAAAAAATGGAATGGATAATTTTTCAGCATCGAAGATGCTATTTTTCAAACTGCATCAAAGCTTGAAAAAATATAATACATTTAAAGTAGAGACACGAGACAAAAAGGTGCATACATTGATAGCTCTTAAAGAAGATTTAAAAGCAATAGTAAAGAGCAGCTCAATTGACTATGTAACTAGGCAACATTTGTTTGCCAGTATAAAAGGCTAAGAGCAGTTATTTACGATTGTCTAAATCTTTTAAAGTCCACCTTTGGAAGGAATCGATACTGGGAAATTTATTCACTCTAGAGTTAGAACAGGAATCATTAGATAACAATAATTGTAAAGATTCTACAGAAGGCTCAGAAACAGAGTTTGAAGAAGAGTTTGAAAACATGGCCACGAAACTTGATCTCAGTTTAGGCCTGAAGGATAATTCAGCCGTTCGATGGAAACAGTAGCTAAGGCTAACTAGTTACATCGAAGGAGTTGAGCTCTATCAGGACTACTCTGAGAGCGGTGCCAGAAGACAAAATAATAAAATTTCTAAAGACTACGCTAGTAGGTTCTGCGCACGGTGCGATCGATGGATCTGTAACCGTTGCGGATGCCCTACAGGCTTTGAAAAACAAATTCGCGATCAGAGTAACACCAAGAGCGGTTCAGAACGAAATGAGCGCTCTAAACACAAGCCAAAAGTCAATATCTGACTTTGGTTCTGAAATGGAGAAATTGTCGGCCAAAACTGGCAGCAGCTCATGTTTCTATGGGCACATTTGCGCATGAAGCCGCCGCTGTAAATATTGTAGAACTATTGCGGTTCAATCATTTATTGATGGATTGAAAGATCCGTCAACTAAATTTTTTCTAAAGGCCCGAAACCCAACAACTTTGAACAAGGCAATCTCTGATGCTTAGAGTGCCAGGCAAACGCCCAGCACAGAACAATATGAATGAAAACATGATGGCATTATGGTGTACATCAAACCAACGCCCGTACTACTATGCGAGAGGTCGCAGAGGTTATTGGTGGGAAACCCGTGGGTATCAAAATACTCGTGGTAAGAAGCTATGGCCGAGGTAAGGCAATTACTCAAATTACAACAACCCTAGGAATGACAATATGAATTCACAACCCCAGTCACAACAATTATGGCAGAGCCATAGAGGAAATAGACACCTCGAGCTAACCACAAACGGGGAACGATCACAGGGCGCATAAGCAAATATAAGCTGAGCAGCACCGGAACAACCACGTCAAACGTCAACCTGTGAACCAGGAGCAAAAACCAGCAGAGGAACGCGAACTTAATAGATTTTTTTCCGCTAATTTCAGTGTTAAAAAAGCACTAAGAGCCAAATTTGAATTATTTGGAAGGAGTATAGAATGATAGTAGACAGCGGAGCATTCCTGTTGTCTACTGGACAAAGAGTATATTCCGAAAAATTGTAAAATAAATAAGTCATCAACCATTGAAGTCAGAGGAGTAAATGGAATAACACATACATTGGGATATGTGGATACATCTTTAGGCCATGAGTTGGCAGAGTATCCTGTTAGATTTCATATACTGGAGCAATTACCAGCAAACGTTTATTGGTTTGATTGGTACAAACTTTTTGAAAAAATTTGGAGCAAAAATTGACTTTGCAAAAATGAAGATGGAATTCACAATTCCGAGTGGTGAAATACATTTCACAATACCACCAAGATATGAATATATTACATACATAGAAACAGAATTCGCCGAAACATGTGTGGTACTGAACCAGAAAGTTCAGCCAAATGTGTTTGTGGCCAATTCTATAGCAAATCCCCGTGAATGGTAAAATACCCGGTGCGATTGGTGAATATTTTCAAATAAAACCAGTTGTTATTAAAGATTTGAAACCAAGGATAGCATTAGCTGAAAACTACAATGTTTATAGAATTGAAAAAGGATGATCAAAAATACGGACAAAATTGAGTGAGCAAATTATTGAAGAATTAAAATTAAATCACTTATCTGGTAGTGATGAAAAAGCTATTAAACAAATTTGCTTGAAATATTCCGATATATTTTGTTTAAAAGGCGATAAGCTTGGTACCACCAATGTTTATTGCCCGTCATTAACGGTCAAGCCAAACATCCAACCAGCATTTAGTAAACCTTACAGGCTTCCTTTCTCTCAGAAAGAAGAAGTCTGCAAAACAGGTGGAAAATATGCTTAAAGATGGTATCATTGAAGAAACCAAATCTGAGTGGAACAGCCCCTTGTTGCTAGTTCCCAAAAAATCAGACAATGATTCAAAGAAATGGAGATTAGTTATTGACTATAGGAAAGTCAATACAAATCTTCAAGACGATAAATTTCCATTGCCCAATATAGAGGAAGTAATCGATTCCCTCGCAGGTTCTCAATATTTTACTCATTTGGATTTGTCACAAGGTTATTACCAGTGTGAATTAAAACCGGAGGACAGACCATTACAGCGTTTGCGACGCCATCCGGTCAGTATCAAATGACCAGGTTACCGATGGGATTGAAAACAAGCCCATCATCTTTTTCTCGATTAATGACAGTAGCAATGTCAGGATTAAATTTGACTAAATGTTTGATTTACCTCGATGATATTATTGTGTTTGGGAAAACATTTGACGAACACAATAAGAATTTGATTTCTGTTTTCAGCGACTACGAGAAGTCAATTTGAAACTCAACCCCGCTAAATGTAATTTCTTGAAGCAGGGAGTTGATATATTTAGGACATTTTATTTCAAAGGAAGGTGTACTACCTGATCCACAGAAAATTGAAACTATTAAAAATTGGAAGAGTCCTTCATCCTCTGATGAAGTTAAGAGATTTGTAGCTTTTGCGAATTACTACAGGAAGCATATACGAAATTTTGCGAGTTTGTGTTACCATTAAATTATTTAACTCGAAAAGGAATAGAATTCAATTGGAGTGAAGAATGTGAAACTGCATTCAACAATTGAAAGAGCGGTTCATCAAACCCCCCGTGTTAGATTATCCAGATTTTAGCGAGAAAAACACATTTAAACTACACACTGGACGCATCTGGTTACGGAATCGGTGCAGTACTAAGCAACAAAATGATAAAACCAATAGCTTATGCCCAGCAAAGGTTTAAATAGCGCTGAGAAAAATTATTCAACAATCGAAAAAAGAACTTTTGGCCATAGTCTGGGGCAATTCAGCATTTTCGTGTATATTTATATGGACGAAAATTTGAGTTGTATACCGACCATAGACCTTTAGTTTACCTTTTCACATTAACGGATCCTTCGAGTAGGCTGACAAAATTCCGTCTGCCCTCGAGGAATTCAAACTTTGACGTCTTCTACAAAAAAGGTTGTGAAAACGCTGTGGCGGACGCGCTATCACGTATTTCAACAACCGAATTGAGAGACATGCAAGAAAAACTCAGGCAATGAGGCATTCGTAACGACCCGAATGCAGTCGAAGAAGGAAAATACTATTCTACTAAAAGAGGGATCAATGGCCATGACGCTTCAAGTGGAAAAATAGTTCAAGCTGAAAGTAAAAACAAATAATTTTTTCTGATAAACGTTACATGGATTCCTGAAAGAGAAGAAATTATAATTAAACCAACAGATACCTTGGTCTCGTTACGACGAAACAATGGAGGAACTTGGTTCAATATGTAAAAATATGGTGTCGGAGAACTATACATTCAAATAGACGATGATTTGTGCGCACAAATTTTATGAAAATATTATGCAAAATGATTTAGCAAAAAGGGTACCCTCAATTTTAAAAATATCAATAAAGTAAAAATCATCAATGAACGACACTACCGAAAAAGTTAATTCTGAACGATTATCACATATTGCCTACTGCAGGTCATGCAGTATTAATACGAACAATTAACACCATTAGGCAAAATATATTGGAAAGGCATTAACCAAGATGTAGCAAAATTTATAAAATCTTGTGAGAAATGCCAAAAATATAATCAATTAATGTTGCGAAAACCACCGATGATTAGTAACCACTACAGCTGAAAGTGCATTTCAAAAAATTTATTTAGATTTAGTGGGTCCACTTTTACCCTCTGATGGATATGATACATATTGACAACGCAGTGCGAACTGGACAAAGTTCATTACTGCAACACCAATTAAGAACAAGACAACGGAAGCTGTAGCTGAAGCTTTTATGAAAGTATCATACTGGAAGTATGGTGTGCCAGATAGAATTGCTTCAGACAGAGGAGCAGAATTCATGTCTGAATTGTTTACTAAAGTCGCACAACTTTTGAACATTGAAAAGCTGAACAGTACAGCATATTATCACCAATCAATTGGAGCATTAGAAAATACTCATAAAAGCCTTGGGAATTTTCTAAGGGTCCAATGTGACAACAAGCTCTTTTCATGGGCAAACTGGGTGCCGTATTATGAATTTGCATATAATAATACGGGTACATTCTGCCAACCAAATACACTCCGTTCTTGCCTAGTTTTTGGGAGACCTTCAAAAATGCCTTCTAACTTGGTGGACAGCCGCCCTGAGCCTCTGTATAATTTTGAAGATTACTGTAAAAGAATAAAAGCAACATTACAGATCAGTCATAGCGAAGTTAGAGACAGACTTATTCAGGAAAAGACAAAAAGGATAGTAGGCATAAATACAAAATCAAAGGAAACAACTTACCGGAAAGGAGATTCTGTTCTCATTAAAAATGAGACAGGGAAAAAACTAGACCCGAGATATGATGGTCCGTACCACGTAGTGGAGGACATGGGTACAAATGTAAAAATCAGTAATAACAAAAAGAAGACATAGTACATAAGAGTAGGATTAAGCTTTTTATTGAATAGGAATACGCATTTTTAAACATTTTATTTGATAGGATTAAACATTTTAAACAAATTTTTGGATAGGATTGAACATTTATTCATTTTATATAAAAATATTAATTATTTTAAACATTTTTTTTATGGAAGAGGATTGACAATTTTATAGGACGTGTGGTGGATGCGTAACCTTGAGAAGGTCAAGTCCAAGATACGAGGTATCGAGGATTAGTGTGTATCATCACGTTACTGTAGGATTGTACCTTTAGAGTGAAGGAAAACATATTGTATCAGATAGATTTAAATTTTTAACTGTAGATAAAAATTTAAATAAAATATGATAGGGCGTGTGGTGGATGCACCCCCTGTTTACGCCTATGTGCGGCATGAAGGAGGTCGTGGAATCGAACGATGAGTGTTATGCTTTGTAAGCATAAACATCCAGCGTTCGAGAACGATAACCTACCGTAATGCACACGCAGCGAAATGGGCTGTAGCATACCACCTCGTAGAATGCTAGAGTTAAGTAAGAATGAAAAAATAAATGAGAATGAAAGTAACCATAGACCGGACCAGTTCATTGGCTATCACTCACCGTCATTGGGACATAACAGAGGAATATAATTCTCCCCGTTCATCATTGCATTAACAATTCTATTATGTTATTTCAGAAAGAGAACCATCATTAACAACCTTCCTCAAATTTCAAAAGGGAATTACATCAAGCAAGAACAATCACCAACAACTTTCCACAGATTTCAAAAAGAAATTAAATCAGGACATCAACAAACTATTTTTCGAAACCTGTCACCAGCAGAATTGATTCAGATGGAACCTCATCACTAAGGCGGGAGGAGTTAACTATTGAACCAGGCTGAAGCCGTAATGAATAACAACAGACGCCTGGTTACAACGAAAATAACAACGAGTTGGATAGCTCTGAATAGACTCAACAACAAGTGGCAAAGCAGTAGATCAGAGCTGTAATAGATTGATTGGAATAAAATTAAAAACCAGTGGGAGTTAGGTCGTCGATCGAACTAGTGTATTACTTTTTTAGAAAGAAAACCCGAAGCGAAAGCGTTTAACTCGCGAGAATGCGAACTGGCGCCCGAAGTAGAACAGGAATCTCGTATCACGTTGATTACAAATCTTGAGTTTGTCTTTCAGTTGTCACCGTTTATCCGCACGAATTCGAAAATGTCGCAACTTACTGCCGAAGAACAGCAGAGAGTCAACCCGAAGTTGCTCCTAGTTCGATCGTTCGTTGGTCCAATGCATCAGCAAATGAAGAACTTAGTCACAGGAGGGTTAACAGAAGCGCAACCCATCGAGGCGGAGTATGAGAACACCGAGGACATTGTTGTCCGCGGGATTGGCTCAAACCCAATCTAAGAGATGCGTATCGACAAGGGAATCCCGCCAACATATCCCCTGCAATGGTTTGAGAACAGTAACTGGGGAAAGCCACCAATAACTCTGCCAGGACCCCGGGAGGGTGCCGGAATTGGTGATTACTTTCATGTCCTTGCTGCCTTACTTGCATGTCCAAGCAGCCTATATCTTCCTAAATTTACTTTGCCAGCAAACAAAAGGCATACTCAGATTTGACTGGGTCTCCCTGGGCGTGCTTATCGGGCGTGAGGGCGCACGGTGATCCCTCTGAGCATGTTTAATTTGAAGATTACCAAAATGAGCACTAACATCGGGACAAGTCAGGCGGCAGTATCCGACGATTCTCTATACGATTTGGCACTTCTGATCTTGGGCGGCTTCCGAATCCACCTGGCCACAAAAAAGCGTACATTGATCGCTTGCAAACTGCTTTGATCACCCCAGATTTCGTGGAGTGGAAGTGGCCATCACAAATTTCGCCCAACTTTATGTGGATCCCGAGTTTATAAAATTAGCTTGCGGGATTGACATGTTTTTCGCAGTATTCCCCCATCACCCTAGAGCGAAACTTCGATTCGGGACCCTAATAATGTCCCACAAGGATTGCACAGGGCTATCCGCCATAACATCTGGATGCGAGCTCATGAACCACACGACAAAAGTGTTCTCACGCTGGCTGATGACCCCAGTCCTACGAGCTGATCTCAACCGCATGACAGTCCCGGGCCAGGAGATTTGTGTGCCCTATTCGTACAGCCCCTATCTCTCTGGGTTGGGAATCGTGGATAAGAGTCCATACTCAGCCTCCTTGAACTGTGACCTCCATATGTTCACTCATATGGTTGGATGTGCGATCCCCATGGCGAGATCTGTCAACGCCATCTATTTTCAGCCATCCGGGCTACAGTCAATCATTGATAACGCTATTCTATTCATATACGCCCATTCTTGTACGAGCTCGCTACAAATGCAGTTCTTCCGAGCGTCGGAAGTAGAAACAGTAAAGAAAGTGAAGGAGGAAGCTCGTCAGGTAGTTGAGGAGATGAGGCAAAAACTACTAGGGGTCAGAGGACGATGATGAATCGAGGGATGGACGGAGCTCACCAGCGAGCGTAGAAGGAGGTGGAGATATCGAAGATCTGGCCGAAGTACAAGAGGTCGGAGGAGTCGATTATGATGAGCCAACCAGCCGTGATGCGCTGGACTGGTACATTTATCTCATGAAGACGTGCCATGGGACGATACCGCCCCGGATGAGAGCTGTTGCTTACGAACGTTGGTGTGGCGAGCCGCATTATTTTCTCACGCATTTCGAACGGTTTTGAGGTGTCGTTATCTTTGCCTTTGACTTTCGTTATCTTTACGATACCATAAATAAGCCAGATGCAACCGTAGATGCATATACGGTTATGCGTTAGATGTTTATTCTCTTTTCTTAGAAGGACGAGAGGATAAACATGATGATGAAAACGAAGCATGAGAAAATAAACAGCGGGCAAGCCAAACTCAAAAGGGACGCTCAAATATGTGCTCCAAATAGTCATAAGAAGTTATAAATAAGAGTAATGTAATAAAAAATGTCCAGTCTGAAGTTAACAACCAACGCATTTGGTCTAAGAAAAAAGCCAAATTATCACATTTGGTGGCAGCGAGTTAACGAATCGAGAAAATCAGTGTCTCGTAGAAAAGCCGTGTTTGGCCATTGCGGATAGCAAGAAAAAAAAAAGTGCAACCATTTTTCACCATCGCCTATTGAAAACGAGATTGTGCAGATTTTTCCATCGTTTTTAAGTTATCGTTTTACGGCTCTTGGCGAGTCCCGGAAACAGAGTTCCAGTACACTGAGAATACGGTTCCGCCGTGGAATGTCCAGAAACTAGTGCAAGAAAGGCGCGATTTTGGCAGTAAAGGATCAAAAGAAATTATCTCGAGTTGGCTGGACGCAAAGGAAGAAGCAAAACGCGTTCCATTGGTTGATCATTGAGAGGACCACCAAAAAGGCTGGGAATACACTTTCTACCGCCAGAGTGGATTAGTTCGTGAAGGAATCCAGATTTGAATCGGAAGAAGCAGTTGTAGCTGTAGCAGCAGAGGCAGCTGTTAATTAGCAGAGGTTTCATCACCGAGGTCAACGAAGATCAGCGAAGCCACCCCGGAGATCCTAGCGAGGCGACGACGGAAGAAAAAGCAGAAGCAGTGTTTTACACCAAGATCTATGCGGCAATTAACAGGTTAGCACAGTGTTTTTTTTGTGTAGTGTGTAAGATTATTCACTCTTCAAGTGATTTTATTTGTTTAACATAGCGAATATATTTTTTTTTGCCTATGTCTAATAATTTGTCTTTGAGATCCAGAGACATTCCAAGACAAGCTTTTGAACAAGAATTGCTATTGCAAGAAAGTGATTCGAATTCTTCTTTAAACGCATCACAATTTAAAAGTTTTGCAATGGCATTTGATCGCAATTTTGCTTTCAATGTTATCCCCGAATTGAAGGGAAAAAGTAACGTTGAAATTTTCATAAACCAATGCGATGCAATTTATGATGAATTTGGCGAGGAGGATTGCGAAGTCAGCCTAATGGCTATAATTCGTAGTAAAATTTCAGCTAATGTGTGATTAGCTTCTAAAGACTGCACAAAATACACGGAGCTGAAAGAATTTTTGTTGAATAAATTTTGCGATGATACGCCATTAAGTGCGATGATGAACAGGCTCAATACCAGTCTGAGGACATAAAATCATATGCTGATAGAGCATCCGATATTTATGACCGTTTGATGTTGTTAAGTGGAACCCTTTTGAAAAAGGCTCCTGAAGACTCACGGGATGATAAACCAGTTAAAATAATTTATCAAAAATTGCTGCTTGACTATTTTGTCAAGGGTATACAAATTTGAGGCAAGTTGTGTTATCACATAATGCCACTAATTTCGAAGCAGCCATTAAATATGCTAAAGATGTTGAAGTTGTTTTCCGGACTTATAATCCGAATGAAAAAATAGAATTAAAAACAGGTTTCACGTCAAGAACTACTTATGGAGATAAAAATAATGTCCAAATAAGTAGTAAAAATAATTTTAAAATTAAGGAAGACAATAACCAAACTTTAAAAAATTCTGCTATTGAAGGCAAACCAGGACCTTCTGGGAGAAGGAACAATATAAAATGTAATTTTAGTGGAAAACAGGGACACATGGAGGCAAAATGTTTTAAAAAGCAAGCTCGGAATGTGAACATTTTGCAGTCAAAAAACGAACAGACTTCGGAGAATATTCCTCCGGATGTTTTTATGGACGAGCTGGCGAAGGCCTTAAATATGCGGTGATACCTTTTGAAAAGCAGCTGTCAACTAATAGACCAATAGTGTATATTGCGGTCAGCGAACAAAAAAAGCGTTCGTTGAGATTTTTACTAGATCCAGGCGCTGAGGTGTCGGTTGTTAAAATTGGTGCAATGGACCTTGATATCAAGGCTAATCCAGTTGATGTAATTTCACTTCAAGGTGTTACAAACGAGAAATGTGCCTCAGTTGGATCAGTGCAGCTAAATTTAAAATTAGATTTTTTTTCGGTTAAGCACAAAACGTTCTTGGTTACAAATTCGTTCCCAAAACCATGTGATGGATTATTAGGAAGCGATTTCTTCAGTGAATTTTCTAGCGAATTGTCGTTTAGACATAAATATTTAAAAGTTTTTAAAAATAAAGAAGTATTTTCTCAAATTGCTGCACTCGAGATCGAATAAGCAAAGCTGAGAATCCAAGTAAAACCCCACAAGAAATCATGGACATCTCAATAATAAAGTACAACAACACCATTCACTCCACCACGAGACATACGCCATACGAAGTAGTCATTCCCAGCTCTCAAAGCTCGACAATATGTGAAACCACAAATTGAACTTTAATACTTCACTTTTTGCAAAAAAAATAAAATACTAAAATCACTAGTAAGGCGAGCAAATACCTTTAAACTCTAATATCTGTTGCTTATCTTGACAGATAGGCCTATTTCGTCTGCGATTTACAGACTTCTTCAGTGTCGAGTGCTCTGTAAGTCGCAGACGAAATAGGCCTACCTGTCAAGATAAGCAACACATATATAGTTTAAAGGTATTTGCTCGCCTTACTAGTGATTTTAGTATTTTTATTTTTTGCAAAAAGCGAAGTGTTAAAGTTCAGTTTGTAGTTTTAAACATACTCTAATAATCCCTCCCCTAAATTTAATATAAAAAGTGTATGTGAAACCGTTTATAGAAACTTGCTGGCGACACAGACTAAAGACTTGAAACGCCACAATCAAAAGACAAAACATACAGAAATTGAAGCAGGAATTGACGCATACGAAAAGACAAGACGTAGAGTAAAAACGACCCCACGATATAAAAAGATTAAAATAGCTAAGGTTAACAAAAGCACAATAAAAACAGATGACGGTAGACGTGTCCACAAAAACCACATAAAAATCAGGAAAATTTGACTGACAAACTCCACCTGTTTTCAGACTCTCATCCCTACTGACAGAAGCATAGACGTTACACATACAACGATTGGAACAACCTATTTTCGTCTTTGACCACGGAATGAGCAGAATAAAATATTCATCGTATCATTACATCCACCACTTCAGCATAGAGTCATTAAGAACACATGTCGTAGATCTCAGGAATAGATTTGATGAAATAGATAAAAATCAATTTTCGGAATTAATTCTAAAAAAATTCGATGAAATTAATGAGTCTTTAAAAAGTATAATCCCTATTAGAAGGCAAAGAAGATGGGATGCTGTAGGAACTATTTGGAAATTTAATGCTGGGTCACCTGATGCAAATGATTTACAATTGATTAACAATAGCATTAACAATCTCATCTACAATAATAACAAGCCAGTCAAAATTAATAGAGAAATGACTCTTCATCTAAAGGAATCCGTTTTCAAGACTAAAGAAGCTATTCAGTTATTCAAGAACAAATCCTCAGAGCTATATTCAATAAACATTATCTTTAACCTTAAAGATTTAAGTGAGAAAATTGAAGATATAATAGATACGATAATGTTAGCTAAATTAGGGATTTTAAATGAAAAAATATTAACTAAAAATGAGATAGAAATGTTTAGGAAAGGTTTAGAGAGGGAAAATGTAACTGTCCATTCGTCAGCCGAAGTTGTCACATATGCCACTACTTCAATAGCCACCAACTACCAGGAGATCATACTGCTCATCAAAATGCCGAAATTGAATCCTCGAGTTTTTCATAAGATCCTTGTTTGTCCAACCTTCCATAATCGACAACAAAAACACACGACCAAGAACTATTTCTTAATCCAACCGTCTGGAAAACTTACAGTCCACACGCTAGAACCAACAATTTACAGTTTGGAAGATACTGAAGTAGCCGATTCCTCCTGTAAGGACTGTTCATTTTATAAAGTGGACACTTTGTTTATGCTATATCTTTTTTATTTATTGATAAAATCGTAATCGGTTTTCTGTGTATCGTTGACCTATTATTCTAAAATGCTATGAAAATATAAAATCTTTGAAAATGCTTTTGGTTGAAGAGCTAAATAGTTTTTCCAAAAACTCTTAAAAAAAGCTGTCCGTCAAAGTTTAACATTATTTTCCGCAAAACAAAAATCCTTATTTTTATGAACAAATTGTATGTTTGTATCCTTTACTATTCTACTAAAGGTAAAGCTTTAAAAATATCAATTATATTCCACCATTTTATGACATTAGGTAACTTTAGTGATTTACCCATTTATGGCCAAATTTGCTGATACACCATCCTTTCACTCCCAGCAAAAGAGAAAAGTAAAAGCGTGTTCAAAACTAGTTTGGATTACTAAAGAAACTATATTAGTATAAACGAAATCTAAATCGTGAGATTAAACTACAGTCTTAAGTATAAATTTTACTGTTTATGGTAGTTTTACTAAGAAGTCTCATACTTTTAAAATCATGTACGCATATTTATCGATCTACAGCAAATTGTAAACAGTTTTCTCCGAATTTTTCAATTGGTAATCTCAGAATAACATATTATGAAAATAATATGTGGAAAATAAAATCGATTTTATTACAGCAGTGTTGCCAATTTTGATGATTGTCAATGTACTTTGATAGGTCTTCTAAGAATAAAACAATTGTGTTTCTGTTGTGCTTTGAATGTGACGTGGGACTTACTAAGTAACTCTATGAAGGCGTAAGTTATTTTTCATATTAATACTATATTAGGACTTCCGTCAGGACGTACTTTTACACAAAAAATTCTACTCATATCAATTCCCATAAAATTTAAAAAAAATTCTTTGAAAATATACGGGAAAATTGATTTTATTATATCTGTAAAATTGTTGCTCCAAAAATAACTTGATTTTTTCCATCAGGCTTCTGATTGATAATGCTTTCGAAGAACAAGCCTTTTTTGAAAATAGAAAATATAAATTATCGAATTTTCCAGCCAATTTCTTACAATCATTGATTTTGATAACCTCAAAAAATCGACCGATCTAATCGTTGTTCCATATTCGTGTGAAATTTAATTATTTTGGAGAATTTTTATTATCACAACATTGTACAATACTAGTCGAACGATGTGCAAAAAAAACGATTGAAATTTCATTGATTAATAAGAAAGATACAACATGCACAAGGTGTTCACTTTATAAAATGAACAGTCCTTATACCCAATCTCTTGGACGGAAAAGCAGCTGTCTGCAACTACACATCAAACCCTATCCAACAAGAGGTCATTTAAATTGACAACCGATTGCAGCGGTTCTGAGAGGATCCTCTTCGGATCGTATTTAATCCAGTACGAGAATTGCAATGGTGTCCCATACACAAGTAAAACCCGAAACATTGCCGGAAAACCGATATATCTCCCTTTGGACGGGATAACCATTTCTAAAAACGGAGATGTTTTGAACCTCAGCATGGAACATCTCCACAAACTCCAGTCAGAAACCCGAAAGGAGTTGGATCTACTTTGCTTGGAAACACAGCCTACATTTTCTACATTGGCCACTGTTTAGAGGAATTGCCATCCTCCCCATCATAATCGGTATTGCTATTTTCTTCAGTATTTTCTTCCATAGGACTACCAAGATCAAGCTACAGACGGTACCAAGCAACAAGGAATATCATGGAGCAAAGGAGCCTAGGCAGAGCTTGGAAAATTTCAAAACCCTTTCCATAGTGGATACTATGAACCAGGAGGTTCATCTCTAAGGAAGGTCGAGTTAACGCCCCGGCCACCCGGACTTAGCACATTTCATCGATGGCACCACCGACTTCAGCAATTTGGGTGCCCTCGGCAACGGCGACGGCACGGAGCTCGGTCAGCAGTATCATCGATTGGCATCGAGGCCAGTTTTAGGGTGCTGATATGGCACTATTAGGTTAGGTGGTAGGTTTCATTAAGACAATAAATCAGTTTAAGTTTAGTAGTCAATCGACTTGGTTCTTTTTTAAAAAGAAATCCCAAACGCGAGAACGCGAACTCGCGCAGCCACACGTAATGACATTATAATACAAAGGATAAAGGGTATAAAAGGGAATTGACTCGAACATCAATCGTCCACACCAAACTATCCAACACTAATGAAAACCTAGGTGGCGAAATGGCCAGTAAGTTGAGGATAGAAACTTTAGCTCTAGCGCTAACAAGTGAAATCTTCAGAATTACAAACTTAGCAACTTTCAAACAAGTTTGCAATTGGAAGTAGTTCAACTTTCATCCGGGCTAATCTTGGAGCCCGGCCCAAATTCGAACTAAATCTACTTTTGATGTGCGACATTGTCGCACAAAACATACGAACGCAGCACCAGCATAAAATGTGCTGCCAACGGTCGCAATCGTCGGGACAAAATCCACAGCAGTCAGCAGCATATATCCGGCCGGCCAGCGGTCACGACCGCGAGGGTCCAACGTGCATCGATATTCCCGCTGCCTCAGCAATGCTATACGCTGCCTATCAACTAAAAACTGGGCAGCAACCACACAAATCGCCCCCAGAAGGAAGACATCGTTTGAAATCGCACCATACTTATCGCAAGTAATTGGAGATGTGGCCGTTCTCGGAAAGCAGCCCCGAAGTCACGGTGGAGAACAACATCTCCACGCATACCGTGGCAGGGTATACAATCGACGCCTTGTTCATCATCGTCGTCATCATCATCATCATCGTCTGGCGTTGGCGGCAAAACATGCGGCGCATCCGGTCGTTGGAGGCAGCGACCAGGCGTAACCAACTCAACGTCTAAGCGGGCGTCACCCGACGCCACTTGCGCAGCAGTTTAGGACACTCATATGTATTAGAGAAGTGGGAGAGGATCAAAATAGCAATTTATATTCTAGTATAGGGAAAGTGTACCAGTTATGGCCATAGTGGTTCCCTATTTGGCCATATGCAAAATTTGTATAGCTTCTACATTTTTAATTTTTTTGAATGTTTTAACATCAAGATATAAGCTATATCTTACTGCTAAAACACAAAACAACTTTTCAAAATGTTAAAACATCCAAGTTATTACGTATGGCGAAATAGGGAACCACTATGGCCATAACTGGTACACCTACCCTATACAATTTCACACCATTCAGCCAAAAAATTTTAAGACTGACGATGTTGATTGAAATCACGATGATTCAAGTAGAATATTTTTTAACTTGAAATTTATAGGCAGCGGCACGATACTTACAAATCAGTAATTTATTGATAAATGATCGTGTGATTGTACAAATTATTGCGTACTTCCCCGTCGTACGGTGGACGGTCACACAATTTGCAGAGTGTAGAAAAGTGTGACATAATTACACGTCCGCATCAGATCATTCCGATTCATTCGCTGCACTTGTTACATTACATTACAAGGAATAAGTGCACCGAATACACCATAAAGATTAGATGACACACACGGTATGGGACGATTCAAATATGACGTCCATCGTTTT
>NW_018736114.1:0-43692 GCF_002204515.2 Aedes aegypti
GTGGCGTAATCATATCAGGGAAATTTTTCTCCGATTTTTTAATGTGTTCCACGCTAACAACACCAACTCAAATAACGGTGCTATCCCGTTAGGCCGAATGCCGTTAGGCCGAATGTCTTTAGGCCGAATGCCGTTTGGCCGAAAGGGTCGTTAGGCCGAAAATTGACGATAGTTCTAATGAACCGTAAAGTCGAAAGCCGCCGGAAAGCCGCTGGATGAGTTTTCAGGTCGAATGGATAGTTTGTTTTACCTAAAAGCCCACAATAACCACTGTGAAATATAACTAGAAAAAACAGCTTTTGATTAAAAGAAGGAAAAAAACACTGATTAATGAGTTAGCCATTTGAAATAGTAGTATATGATCAAATGTTATTTCAGCCTAACGGCATTCGGCCTAACGACTTGCACCCGGTATAGCGCACATTATGGTGCGCCTCATATTTCTCGAGATGTGTCTCACTGCGGTCTCATGCGCTCCGTCACTAATGCTGTTTAAAATTCAGCGTAATAATTGAAGTGATTACAAAAATTTTCAAGGAGGATCGAAATTGTAACTTTTGGATCGAGAGTCTTCGACCATATCATGCCGGCCGTCTAGACACCTTCATAATGATGCGAAAATAGTTGTAGAGGCTCTTCGTTACTATGCAGTTGTTTCTCAACTTGGATGCCGATAGCGATCCGTAGCGCCAAGCAGCGCATGATACGAATCTCCCCGAGAGCACATCACCTAGCGCGTGCTTTGAGAATTTTCGTGAGCCTCCGTCTAGCGCAGCACACTAGGATTCCGATAAGTTGAGAGACGGTTTGGTTGGGGGCTCGTCAGCATTGGCGTAAATAGGGAGGAGCCAGGGGTGAAGTGAAACATAGTTTGCAATAATTTTGTTATTTTGTAACATCTTCGCAACACATTCTGTAATAACTTTGTTATAATAATAATAGGATTTGTTATATTTTAGTTTAGCTTGGTGCAAATTTTGTTAGAATTTTTGTTATTTTAACTACTAACGGTACATGTTTTATAACAACTGGTGATATAAAAAAATCATATCAGGGGAACACATTCTGTTATAATCTTGTTTCTTCCGTCTGGTAAGGTAAAACATTCCATCATGTGTGTATGCGAAGTATCCATTATGCCAAACTTCGCGCAAGACAATCAGACTAATAACAGCAAAAACATTTTGTAAATTATTTGTAATTTATTTTCATTAAATTTCAAAAGATCAGGTTGTCGTGAAGCTTATTTTTTTCCGAGATCCGTTATCCGACCTATCCGCTGATATTACTTCTCCAACTTCCAAAACACAACGCGTCTAATCGTACCAGCATATTTCAACAGACTGCTTTTGTCGTTTTATCGAGGCGCCTTCGAGCGTTCGGTTCGTTCGATGTTAGATACTACAGTCAATTAAAATGTATCATCAAAAACTGTAATGAGCGTAACAATCACGCATTGACTACCATGACTTTCATGCATCAAAAACTTTCATGCGATACTGTAAATAAAAGTCACGCGCGACTGTGACTTTTTTTGGTCAGCTACAAAACGTATCACGGTTGTAATGAATTACTGTAGTAGACGTCAACCTGTATTATCATGATCGTGCCACTCACAATGTGCACCGATTGAAATATGCTTTTCTTTTTTATTCTTGTATCAACCAAGCAGCACTAGCTTGAGGGCTGTCCATAACCCACAGGTATTTTTTTTTTTTATTTTCGTGATCTGTCATATATAAAAAATATGTCGATCATGATCTTTGGTCAAACAAACTATCCCCACCTCACGCAGAACCCCCCCCCCTGGATGACAACGTGGTCTATAGACAGCACCTTGTGCGCGAACGGCACGAAGCAGAAACCTATACGAATAAACAGAATAGAAGCAAACCTAAAATGGTGCTCCGTTTGTGCCCGCTTTTTTGTTGCTTCCAATGAACGGCCTCTCTTCCCATCAACCTATGTACGAGTTCATTTTTGACGTTTAAGCGGTGCCCTGTTATTATGTGACCATTGAAACTCAAATAGTGAACTCGTGCACTGGTCCATGGGCCAATGCACGAGTTCACTAATTTGACGTTAGAGCGGTGCCGAATTCACTCGTTTCCATGGTCACATAAATAACACGGCACCGCTAAAACGTCAAATAATGAACTCGTGCATTGTTCCATAGCACAGCAGTGAAAACGCATGATGTATAAAATACTGCAAGATAACGTCATGAAGGCGACGTTTGACTGTTCAGAGCTGTGATGAAGTGGTGATTTAGATCAGAAGCAAACGAGTGAAGAGTTGTCGTTACGATCGCAGCTGCGTCGTGATTGGTTTTTACATTCATTTGGCACTCCCGTCATGCACGTTGGCATAACGTTCATGGGAGGCTGAAAAGAACGACACGCTACTCTTAAACATGTCAGGTAATACATTCATGGCTGCAGTAAGAATGTATCAGTAGCAACTCAAATGTCAACAAATGAATGTTTTGAAATCTCCTGCATGTGAATGTAACAGCGATGCGACAATAGTATAAAAAATGTATTATACGCATCACTGGTCAACAACATTGAGCTGAAATACAGGTTCTGTCCCCGGTTGGGACATAACTCCAGAAATAAGAAAAAGGCTCACGCAATTGCCGCCAAGAATAGTAAGTCTCATATGGTCGGTATTCAGACAGATCGGATTAGATGACAAAAATACTTACTTTTCCGAATGGCTAAAGTACATTTTTTTTCTGAAACCAGTTAAAAGCACTTAGTCCAGTCTGACTAAACACCGACCATATGGCATTCCAAAATGTTCGTCTAAGTATGGTGACATACTGTGAATCTGATTGACGTGTTGATACATGAAATAATGAAAACCAACATTGGAATCCTTCAAATTCATCATCGAAAGTGCTTACTCCTAAAACAAAAGTGGAAGATTTCCTGTAGCGGAAGATTCCACCGAAAAGCAACAGATGCATCAAGGACAATTTACCAATTGTTTTTCACATGAAGAAAAAGAATTTTAGTTTTTATTACAAAAACACAAGCACGTTTATTGTCCTTCTTGAATTTTCACTATTGGAACATTTACGCTACAGAGAGATACTATTCTACCAAGCCCTACGGTATAGCACAACATTTTCAGATATAAAAAACACAACTTCAGAAGGTAGTTAGCATTTAACCCGCACGATTATTCTGACAACTGAAATTATTGATCATTCCTATTAGATCGGCATTTTCCAACATAGATACATGATTGCCTTCGACCATTCGTAGTGTTATAGCTCCTGTGGTATAACTTGACAGCCCGTAGTCATCCTCAATATCCGAGAAAACGGCATCGGTTGGTCTAACCAGCGTTATCGGAAGGTCCAACGGTTGATCTTCATCCAGGTTCATCAGAGCCGCCATTTTGATTCTCCTGCAGAGGGCTTTCGTCATCTTTCTTGTGTACTCTGGTGAATATTCGCTCTGCTCTGCTCCCAATTCGATGAGTTTCTCAATTTGGTCGTCGAATGACGTAATCTCCAATACAGCCATGGCTTTCTCCGGTGGCTGATCTGGGAACACCATGGCGATCAAAACAAGTAATATGAGCTTCTGTATTTCTCCATCCGATGGATTATTATTCAGTTGTTTCAGTGACCATTGCTTCAAGTACTTCGGTGCACCATCCAATAGTAAAAGTTCTCCACGTATACCTTTTGCCTGTAAATATCGAGCTATTTCGATTGCAATCAGAGCTCCAAATGAATAAGCAACTATTGTAATATCTTCAAAACCATTGAACATTGTTTCACAGATCTCATCTATGATGCGTTCTATGATATCTGGGATGCTATCACAATCTAAAGTGTTCGATAGCTGTAGCATGTAAACAGGAGACTTTATCTGTGCAGCAATTGCTTTCCAAACATTACCGGCCACGCCTTCAACACCTGGAATGAATAAAAGTGAACGGCCTTCTTGATCAGCGGAAGGTAAACGCAATAACGTCGATTCACTCGTTTCTTCGTTGCCAAGATTTCTCAACAACATTTGCATTCCAATCACAAATCCTTCACTCTTCTTTTCCTCCTGATCTTTAGCAGCTTGCTTTTTCTCTTCATCCATTTTCAACAACTTAGCAAAGGATAATGTTCTCAGATCTTGCGGGGACAGTACCATGTCGAAGTCTCTTTCCAGTACCTGTTTGATTTCTACTGCCATCAAAGAGTCCATTCCAATATCGGCCAAAGTACTCTCCATCGACACCGATTTCAGATCTCTTATACTCATTATGTTCATGACAGCTTCGATGACATTCTTTGATCCGCTTGCAGTTCGTTTTTCCGCAACCACCATACTGGCCACAAGAGGAGCTTCACATGTCAGCAAGTAATCCATCTCATGAAGACATGATGATATGCGCTGTTGCAACGTTCCTCCGATTTCCAAATCGATCTTATCTTCTGCCATATCTGCTACAAGTCCAACCTCACCGATAGCTCCCATTGAATCGCCTTTCCGGGAAGGCCGTCCGCGTTTCTCCGTTCAATTATACGCTCCATCACAGAGTTTGCCATACCATAGTTGCTCTGTCCTGCGTTACCGCGACCACAGGAAACACTGGAGAACACTATGAAGTGCTTCAGATGAGGACACATCTCACGACTGACCTTGTCAAGGTATTCAGTTGCAGTAGCCTTAGGTGCCATACACTCCACGAACTTGTCCACAGTCTGATTCTCCAATATGGCATCTCGAAGCTGCACTGCTAAGTTGTAGATAGCCGTTACAGAACCGAACCGAGAAGCTTCTTTCAAGAGGACACGACAACCGTCCATTGTGGTAACATCGGCAGTACAGATATGAGTATGAACGCCATAACTATTCCATATTCTGAAAAGATGTTTCAATTAGTAAACCGAAAAGATGCGATATTACATGCAACATACTTAATTCTGTATTCCTGATATGGCTTGGTGATACCTCGACTAGAGCTGAGTACCAGCTTCCTGCACCCACGAAGGACAAGCCAATCCGCCAATTCCAGACCAAAACCACCTAAGCCGCCAACGATTACGTAAACTTGATCTGGATTACAGAAGACGTGTGGAAAATGTGTAATTGGAAGTGTTTCAGCGTCATTCTCATGTTCACGCAGTTTGATCACTATTTTGCCCATATGTTTTCCACTCGCCAAAAATCTCATTGCCTTCTCCAAATCAGCAGCATCGAAAACGTTGGTTTTCAGTGGTTTCACTATACCAGACTTGATTGCTTCATCCAATAATTTATGTAAGCTCTGTAACATAAGTTAAACATAAGAGAAAAAAGTGAATGACACGAAATACATTGTATTATAAACTCACCAATTTTAGAGTATAATTATCTCTGATTGCCGAATCCAACATCACACTTGTGAATGATATTCCCTTTTTAAAGAGCTCCAATGATAGTTGCGAATCTCTTGCCATATCATATTTTCCGATTTCTAGAAAATGTCCGCCTTTCGCCAAGCATCTCACAGACGCCTGCAGTTTCTCGTCAGCTAACGAGTTCAACACGTAGTCCACTCCTCTTCCATTGGTTCTTAATTTGATCATTTGTTCAAATGATAAATCTCTCGAATTTCCTATGTTTTCTCGTTTTAGAGAAGGAAACTCGTTCAACAGGTAATTGACCTTCTCATCGGATCCAACAGTTGTGAATACCTCCATTCCATATGCAAGCGCAAGGTTGATTGCAGCTAACCCAACACCTCCGCTTCCTGCATGGATTAATACCGACTGCCCTTTCTTCACATTAGCGTTTAGTTTAAATGCTGCCAAAACCGTGGTATATACAATTGGAATTGTGCAAGCATCCTGTGCATTCCAACTATCCGGTATAACCCAAATAAGAGTCGAATCCGCGTTAACCATCGTAGATAGAGCCCCTAATGGCAATACACCTATCACCCGCTTGCCGTCTTCCGTAACTCCCGCATATTCATAACCAAGCTCACATTCTTCTTCCAGTGACTGAATGAACTCACGTCCCGATGACAATCTTCCAGTAGCAACCATCACATCACGCGAATATTAAAGTGCAGTAGACACTTTTACCTTATTTGGTACAACATCCCACTCGTTGAAGCTCCGTGAACCACATCATCGAAGACAAATCACCTTTTTGTCAGGCTTGTTTGCGTAGCAATGCTTGGATACAGGTTCCGTTTTTGGTTTCTTCGAATATAAGGCATGGCGATAGCTACCCCACACTCCCGTTTTCGCAATACGTTAATTGCCAGTTCGAGCTCTAACTGGTTCTTGTAGAATGGATCACTGAGAGAGAATTCCGGAGCATTTTGGTCATCAATTAGTAGCCATCGTACTGTTTTGCATTTTGGGTTCTTTGCGAATACAGTTCACCAAACCCGATAACTCCGGAAACTGAGTCATTCTGTGAGAATAGAATCACAGGTCGGACTTTGACAGCCTGTTTCAAAACAGCTAGCCAACTGAAGTCGGATGAATCAACCTGGATAACTGCTGGAGTATCATTGAATCCCTTGATTTTGCGTTGCAGACAAATAAATGTCTCTTCTTGATCGACTCTAAAGGAGGCCACCATGTTCAGTTCTTCTGGTACATTCTAGGTCATTCTAACTTGAAGGTTAACTTCTCACGAACAATGATGAATCCTCCCATCTACGAGACGACCAACAGCGTCTTGTAGGAAATTCGGCTCACTCCAATTGCTGTCAGTGATCAGAAAGAGTTGATTTGATTGATCAGATAGCTTTTCCACTTTGACAGTCACGTATTCCAACTCAATTTCTGTTTTAGCCAGAACCGTCAGATTGGCTTTAACCAATGGAAGATCGGCTATTGCTTCTCCGAACAATGTGCGACAACCGGAATCCTCTCACTGTGGATTTCTGTCACATTTATTGATAGAGTAGGGACATTTTCTAGCGCAAGCTGAACGCACATTCTAATTGCTTCCAGAGTCGGAACCTGATCATTCGGCGTGATACGAACAAATTGATAAGTCTCTAGAACTGGAATACCTGGAGGGTTTCTACGTCCTACGCTGCTGGCCCGAGGGTTGCAAAGCATAATACCGCCACAACCGAAACGTTAGTTTTTGGACAGCTTCTCATCGTGAAGAACTCACAATCTTCTCCCTCACGTTCCATCATTGCCAAATGGGCTTTCGGTGCAATTGAAAGCTTTTCGATTGCCGTAGGAACCATCAACGATCTGGTATCAATCGCAATTATTGCAGTTTGTAGCAGGCAATCAAGAAAAGCCATCCAATTACCTTTCCATTGGACCTTAGCCATGGTTCCGTCAGATTTTGCTTCCAACACCGATTTAAATAGACCTGTGTAATGGTATCCTCGTAAACGTAGCTCTTTATAGAAGTCTCTCGATTTCAATGTTACTGCTGGATTTGAGGATTCTTGAATATCAGTTAAGTTTTCGCTTTCCAGCATTTTTGCAATCCCGGTCACAACAACTGAATCTCCTTCATAGATCTAGAAATAT
Organism: Aedes aegypti; assembly: GCF_002204515.2. Lineage (NCBI taxonomy): Eukaryota > Metazoa > Arthropoda > Insecta > Diptera > Culicidae > Aedes > Aedes aegypti. Next base: position 7,514 of record NW_018736114.1, read on the forward strand.
TTATTTGGTTAATCATATGAGTTATAGTTATATTCAGTATGAATACCTCAAATCGACCAGAAACCTCTTGAATAGTAATTAGAAATTCAACTGTTTGTCCGATGGGTTAAAGTAGTGGCTCTCAGATATCGAATGTCTTCAAAAGTTATTGGATAGTCAACAAGATCTCTGTTATTAAGATAGGATAATAAGTCCCAAACCAGTTGTAAATATCCAGTAGCGGGAAACAGTATCCGACCATCGATGCAGATGACCAACAATATGCTTGTATTCTTGACCAGAAAGGTTAATCTTGAATCGCCAACATGTTGGACTTTGTACTCTCTTCCCAAGTATATTTAACTACAAAAGCATCTTCTCGGTGGTCCCAACGGATCAACGGCGAAATCATCGGAGTTCCCCGAGACACTGGAAATTGAACCTCCGGATAGAGTTTGGCGATATTCAAGTTCTGAGACGTCATGTATAAACTGTAAAAAAATAATATTTATATGTCTATTATATGTTAGCAGTTATACGTTTCGAAACACTTACTGTCCTATTTGACACAACAATTGACTGATCGTATCCGATGCGGTAGATCCAGATGGAATGTAACTCGAGTTATGATTTAAAAACCGAAGCACATTCTCACACGATTGTGAGCTGCCAAACTCTACGATATGTGAATGATGCGGAATATTCTCAATCAAATTAACTATAGATGTAACATCGTGCAGTTTCGGTGAATGGAATATAGAAGACGTCTGAGGCAATGCTGAAGTAATCCATTTATCACTGGGCAAAATGGTTTCTGCTCAAAACGGTATTCACGGTTTGTCGTAGTTTATGTTGCAAGCGATGAACTTTTTCGTTGAATCTGCATGCACATCCAAAAACGATAACTCTTCAGCAATCAAACCGGACGACTTCAGTTGACGAATCTGTTCCACCATTACTTTCTCATTTGCGTTCAAAAATACCAAAGTTGGTTGCACTATCCTTGATAAGATTCTCCAAAGGAAGCTGTTTCAGCTGTGAATTGATTTGTACGAACGCAGTACGATCACATAACCGCATGACAGTCAGAAAACACTAATCCATGCCAGAAAGCTAAACGAAGAACTTGTTCTAGGTTCAAATTGTGGTCAATGTATGCACAAGTGAATTGGCCAATGGAATGTCCTCCATAGAAGTCAAACTTCAACTCCAATCGAGCTCAGCAAATCAACGATAGACAACTGAAGAATGGTCGATCCAACCATATTGTACAATATGCTTTCTCTTCCTGACGATCTTTTGTGCAAATCGAACTTCAGCGATCGTAGAATTCCGCTGCATTTAACAAATGTATCTTCTACTACAGAGAATTGCCGCAGAGCATCTAATTCTTTTCTCCAGTTGATGTTAATTCCTCCGAAAACAGCAACCACAGGAATGGCATCAAGCTTCACTCGATCGATGGATGATGTTTGTAGTACAGCTGGACGATCTCCATTCTTCTGATAAATACCAAATCCTCGATACCGATGACCAGGAGTAGGCTGCTGCTGAATGTTAAAACAGAAGAGCAATGAATTCAACATCCAACGGACGCTGGCCAATGTCGTAAAGCATAGTTTCAATAGATTCTCTGGTTCTTCCTGACCATGTGACCAACCTTGGAAGATCATCGTCTGGAACGCCATTCCTTAACTTTCTCCTTTCAAATTGCGACATAACAAAGCCATGAGCATTTGCTCCCTCCGAATCCAAACGAGTTGATACCAACCAATGGGCCCGAAAGTGGGCAATTGCATCTGTAACAACCTTCAAAACGACCTTCACCAAAGACGGAATGGTAGGCCTGTAATCAGTATAATTGATGTTTGGAGGAAATAAGGCCATTCTCCATGGCGATAATGCATTTTTGTGATGGAGCATACTCCTGCTGAAGCTTCCGTATGGCCAATACTGGATTTTACAGACCCCACAAGCAGGGGATCGGTTCGTTCAGTGCAATACACTTTATCTATAGGCGTCACATTCTTCTGGATCTCCTACAAACGTTCCAGTGCTATGTGCTTCTACATAGTCGACCTCTTGTAGGACTTATTCCTACCGTCGTTGTAGACTTCAGTTAGCAACTGTTGTTGAACTGATCCTGAAGGATAAGTTATTCCTTCCGGTTTTGAATCCGTCACAATTGGTCTTTGAATGAATTATGTGACCATAAACACGCTTCGCATCTTTTGCTTTCTGTAGAAATACAGCACAGACGGCTTCTGAACGCGTGTAATCCCGTTGCGTCTTTGTCGAAAGGCCGACAATATCCATTCCTTTGCCAAGACTCCCAACATTGCAAACTGGTACGTAATGAAGGGATGCAGTGTTAGATTAGCCCCCGTTACAATTGCCGCATCGCATTCGCCGTTCATCATACTTCGGTACGCAACATCCAAGGCGTACATTGAGCTACTACAGCAGTGTCCAGCACATAGCTAGGTCCCCCTTAGATCTAGCAAGTAAGCAAACACGATTGGAATCTGCGATTTGGCACACCTTCAAACAAAAACAAACATTAGAATCCACTCATATTCGCATCACGAATTTATCATTTTACCCCAACAAACCAAGCCCCTTGGGAGGACACGCTCTGTAGTACATGCACACTTCAGTTTCTGAGAAACACACTCCACTGAATACCCCGGTCCGCGAACCTCGCAGGGTCAATGGATTCAATCCAGCGTCAAGCACAGCCTCGTAGACATGCTCGATCGTCATGCGCACCTGTGGATCCATCGTGTCCCGCTCGATCCGACTGACTCCGAAGAAGTCTGCGTCAAATTCTCCATGTTTCCGATCTTCCCGGTACGCCGTGGAACGTCCTGCATCGTGTGTTGCCAACGGGTCTCCAGGTCATCCACGAGGTCCTCCTTTCCGTACAAACTGCGAGCAAACTCGCCAACATTGTTCGCACGCGGGAAACGACCGGACACTCCGGTTATCACGACACTCTCATCGGGAACCAACCGATTGGATACTACGCGACGGCATTTTGAATCGTTTAGATGAATCTCAACAACTTTTTCCACACGTTATTGATAGACAGGATAGAGCAGGCTCGACGAACAGAAAGCAATTAATACTCAGTGATGAACCGTTCGCCCATTTTATAGTGTTTGCTTTACACTAGGAGCAGCTAGCAAATTATGCAAAATTGAAAATTTGAATGGGTAACGAGGGATCGTGGTCTTGAGCGCAATTCAATGTACGAAACTAATTCAATGCATTATCAGTTATCGGGTGTACAACGACTTTTCAGCGTTATCTTAAAACGCTCCTTGACCTTCACATCTGCCGGTGAACGAACGGTTGGGTTTGTTTTGGGAAATTCTTTGAGAACTGATTTAAGAATCTACATGCTTTACAAGTTGTTTTGAAGAATTATGAACTGCTTTAATGCTTATATTGTCACTGGGCACAAATACAATATAAATAATCAACCAGTATAGTAATATTCGCGAAATTATTAGTAAATTTAATACACCAACGTTTTATATAGACGTTTAACTCAAAACATGCTTCGAAGACATTCCTTTTTTTAATTTCTTTATTAGTATCATTCCAAACATTACATTTATTATTTCTTATATCTAGGTGTTCTGTGTTATTAGACAACACTATCCTAATTTGGTAAAACAAATCTAAGATTTTATTAACATTGGTTAACAACATATTACATTTCATTTGCCGTAGCAGTTCAGAATTTTTACAGGTGAGTTGATTTCACCTGCTTATAAGAGAAAAAAAATGTTTTGAATATACTTAACCTAACTTAACCTAAACATATAACGCATTTATCGTGGCAATAGAAGATTGCAACGATTTTTGCCTGAAATTATTAATTATTTTATTTGACATTTGTTCTAATGTTTCAACATTGGATATTCTATGTAACTCATTGGTACTATACCAGGGAGGAAGCCTCAGAATCATTTTCAAAATTTTATTTTGAATTCTCTGCAGAGCTTTCTTCCTGGTATTACAAACAGCTAGTCCATATTGGTACAGCATACAACATGGCTGGCCTGAAAATTTGTTTGTAATATCAAAAGCTTGTTCTTAAGACAAAGTTTTGATTTTTCTATTATTAAGGGGATAGAGACATTTACATATTTATTACATTTGGCTTGAATGCCTCAATGTGATTTTTGAAAGTTAAATTCTTATCTAGCATGAGCCCTAGATACTTAACTTCATCTGACCAATTTATTGGAACCCCTCTCATCGTGACAACATGTCTACTTGAAGGTTTCAAATAAAGAGCTTTTGGTTTATGTGGGAATATTATTAGTTGAGTTTTGGAAGCATTTGGAGAAATCTTCCATTTTTGCAAGTATGAAGAAAAAATATCCAAACTTTTTTGCAATCGACTACAGATGAACACGCAGGCTTCGTCTTTTGGCGGTGAGGCCTGTGTCATCCGCAAACCAAAGATGTTTGACATCCCTGAGGTAACTCAGGTAAGTCAGATGTGAAAATATTGGTATAATATTGGTCCCAAAATGCTGCCTTGGGGAAACACCAGCTCTTACAGGAAGTCTTTCAGATCTGGAGTTCTGATAATTAACCTGAAGTGTACGATTTGACAGATAACTTTGAATTATTCTAACAATGTATGTTGGAAAATTAAAGTTTTTTAATTTTACGATCAAAACCTTCATGCCAAACACTGTCGAATGCTTTTTCTATGTCAAGAAGAGCAAGACCAGTAGAGTAGCCTTCAGATTTGTTGGAACGGATCAAATTTGTTACACGTAATAGTTGATGAGTAGTCGAATGTCCATGGCGGAATCCGAACTGTTCAGTGGCAAAAATTGAATTTTCGTTGATGTGGGCCATCATTCTGTTCAAAATAACCTTTTCAAAAAGTTTACTGATGGAGGAAAGTAAACTGATTGGACGATAGCTAGAAGCTTCTGCAGGATTTTTGTCTGGTTTTAAAATTAGAACAACCTTAGCATTTTTCCATTTGTCAGGAAAATATGCTAATTGAAAACATTTGTTGAATATATCAACTAAAAATGATAAGCTACTTTCTGGAAGTTTCTTGATGAGGATGTAGAAAATTCCATCATCGCCAGGAGCTTTTATATTTTTGATTTTTTTAATAATAGTTCTCACTTCTTCCAAATCAGTCTCCCAGGCATTTTCGAAAACGTTCTCTTGATTGAGAATATTTTCGAATTCCTGAGTAACTTAATTTTCAATTGGACTAGTAAGTCCTAAATTAAAATTGTGCGCACTTTCAAACTGCATAGCAAGTTTTTGAGCTTTTTCGCAATTAGTTAGCAATAACTTGTTTTCCTCTTTCAATGCCGGTATTGGCTTCTGAGGTTTTTTCAAGATTTTAGATAATTTCCAAAAGGGCTTAGAGCCAGGATCCAATTGAGAAATTTGATTTTCAAAAATTCGAATACATTCCATTTCTTCTAAGTTATAGATGCCTAATGCTGATTTTAAATAAGGTTAGTGTTTCACAGGAAAATTCACAAACTTTTTAGGTGTCTTCTAAGCATTGCTGAAAAGTCTGATGGTGGTATGCTTATGTGAGAACTTTGTGTGCACGATTAGCTTTGCAAGCCGAAGTGTGAACTAATGACCTCATTTTTGAAGTCATGCAGCAATAACAAGCATAGTTTTTATATTATAAAAACCGATTATCCTCGGGAAACGTGCTCATTTTAAATGAAATTGTCTAAATATTTAAACGCATTATACTGGTTTTCAAAGTTTTATTTTACAGTTAATGTTAATATTCAAATACACGAGTTAAAAAAGTTTTGACGTTATTTTTGGAATTAGGGGATTCTAATTGAGTAGAAAGGACATTTTTTCTTTGAAAACTTGTTCTATATGTATGTTGATCATTCGCCTCAGTGGGTCATTTTCAAATTTTCATATTCAAGTTGGTTTTTATGTTATATTTGATGTTATTACATAAAAAATCAATAACGGATACTGAAAGAGATGAACAAAGTAACTGGTTTTAATAATAATAAATCTTCGAGCTGTTTGGTGGAATACCTATATGTAGATAAAAACCGAATTTAGTACTAAACCATTTAATTCCACAAGAGTTTGTATCCTTTGACAGATACGTGTATTTCGACCTCAACTGTAAGGCCGTCTTCAGTGTCGTGTACTAGAGTCGAGTCTATTACACGACACTGAAGACGATCAAAAGCCAGCCTCTCTGCCATAAGTTTTTGCTAAAATGCTGTAAATACTAGCTGTCGTAGGCGTAGAAGAGAGGCTTCCCGAACTGTGTACTGATTATTATTCTTTATTTGCAGAATAAAAAAAGTTGGTTCCTGTGTAAATCCCGACCCGTATACAAACACGAAAAATTTCAAACTTTCAATCTCAAAAACCCGACCCGAACCAAGGGAAGTTCTCGTGGCTCTTTACAGCGGTTATCACGTTCAAGTGTATGACGTTCGTGTTGGGAAGGGCAGCGTTCCATATATTACGTAACGCTAGAATTGAAATTTTTTTGACCCCCTCCCCCAACGCTTTTTGTATGACTAATTTCAAATTTTTGTATTAGTCGTAACGTTTGTGCCTACTCCCCCTCTGAAGTTACCGTTAAAATGCTACAGTGCCAGGCCAACTCAGGACACAAGAGACTCTCGGCCAATTCCATGGTCGGCTAGCTACTGGGTAATCAAGGGCTTTTCGCGAATACAAAAAACCTAACACGGAACTTTCACTTTTCTTATGCTTTTAGATGACGTAGTTGGTTCGACTGGTTATATTGTTCAAGGGCATTTTTCGACTATTCAGTCTAGAGAACCTTTGCGTTGATTATTTTAGAATCTTTGCCAACGTTTCGGTCCTTGTTGAGACCTTCTTCAGGGCTCGATTTAAAACAACAAGTTAAACAAGTATTTGATAAACATGAAAACGTCGGGTCTTGAAAGGGTCAATTCTGTTCCACTCGTAAACCTGTTCATTTAATACCGTTTGGCTGGATTTTTCTATTCGGTAGAGTTTTAGTTTTGGGGGTTTAAACTGTTATTTCTACGCTGGGATTTGGGTATGGCGCTCGGTGATAAGCCTACTACCAGCCAAACGGTATTAAATGAACAGGTTTACGAGTGGAACAGAATTGATCCTTTCAAGACCCGACGTTTTCATGTTTATAAAAAACTTGTTAACCTTGTTGTTTTAAATCGAGCCCTGAAGAAGGTCCCAACAAGGATCGAAACGTTGGCGAAGATTCTAAAATAATCAACGCAAAGGTTCTCTAGACTGAATAGCCGAAAAATGCCCTTGAACTTATGCTTTTATTATAAAATCCTAATTGTGGAGACTGCGTGTTGTTCTGTGATTTTCAATTAAGTGTAAATTTGTTAAGTGTTGTCTAATCTAGCTGTTGTACCAAAGACAAATTAAAGACCTCCATGTCCCTTGCAGTTGCCCAAAATTTTATGGCTCAAAAGGAACTCTAGAATGCCGTGAAAAGTGTACTGCGATCTGTCAAACTTGGGTACCTTTTGTACTACCGAGGGACCATATGGCAGTACTAGAAGTGGTACCCAATCTGAGCCCGAGTGGGACGGACCTGGTTGTACCGGTACATAACATTGCCTTTGTGTTACTTGCGTGCCGCTGTAACAAGAATAAGACGATGGATGCCGTTCCAAATCCTTAACGACCTTTATTCGTCCGAAAATCAGGGCCGTTTTAAATTCCTGTTTGCATGTAAATTAGATCTTAGGGCTTGTTTTAGGTTAAGTCTTAGAGTGTATAATTTCTTACGTTTAGTGCACTTAGTGTCTTTTTCTCAGGCTTCGTTTGACCTAGCTGCTGAAACGGTGGCTTAACAAGAGTCCTAGGTATTTACGATTGATGAATAAGAAAAAAAAAATATTTAGAAAGCATATATCAATTTCTCACCTAATATTAATCAAACGTACTTATGAACTTTTTTTCTCCTCCATACTATTAGGGTTACTTTTGCGTTATATAGTTTCTAAGTTGAATAAATGTTTAATTATAAGTCGAATTTTAGATCATAGGAGTCTATACTACCTTAGTTCACTCGAGATCAATAAATTTATAAATATAGGCTATAGTTGTTGAGGTTTTTATGGAAATAATATACAGCAAAAATTACTTCTTACTAATGCGCACGCTGATATAATTATTTTGCCTTTTCATTCCCCTGACAGTTCACCACTATGGACCAATGCACGAGTTTACTAGTTTGACGTTTGAGCGGTGCGAATTCACTGGTTTCCCATGGCCACATAAAATAACACGGCTCCGCTCAAACGTCAAATAGTGAACTCATGCATTGGTCCATATCAGTTCGATCTGTCAACCGCTGTTGCAGAGACAGTCTTATCCGCAAGGTAGCTGCTGATGAGGTGTTATCGACAGCCCGAGGGGTGTCGATGACACGTTGGTTGGTGGAAGACGAATGGGCCGACACAGCGACTCAATCCTGTCTGTGCGGCAGGAATGACGAAGCAGGAGAATGTGCGGGACGGGTTATTCGGTCCGTTGACAGGCCAGCGGGCGCTGCTGGACTAGGTGAGCAGACGTCTTCTCTCTTCAGCGCAATCGTCCGGCCGTGGCATGGCCACCTTGGACGGCCGAGAGGGGAATCTCCTTGGCGATTAGGGTTGACAGGCCAAAATATAGGTCCTATGTGGAGGACAGGCTCCTTAACTTTTAGGCCCGGAAGCCTAACGGCTCCTCGAGCTGAACCGTGTGCTAGACGGCGGATCTGAAGGTCCGAAACGAAAACAAGAACAAGAATACAAGAGGTCCGAAAGGACAGCGTGGAATTAGAGAACAACCCTAGTTGTTCTTTCCCCAATTTTCCCACATTCCGTCATTCACTCCATATCTCGCGTTAGCTCATTTTTTCTAGCCATCTCTTATCATTGGTAGCGAAGAGAAACAATCACAGCAGTACTGGCCCCTATCACTATCACTACTGTGATATTTCTACTATTCTTACACAAGAAACTTGAAATGTCCGACATTCGACATAAATAGTAAAAACAAAATCAACAAATTGTAACGAAACACTGCGGGGCCGTGTTTACAAAAAATGAACGATTTCGTTGTGCATTCATCCACTTCGTGTTCATCCGGTGAACATTCGTTGTCCGGATGTTGGTCCGGATGTCATTTAATGTAAACATTGCCCGCATTTAGAGCAGCAAAGAAAAAGAAAGTCGAGGATAAAAGAAGACCGTGGATAAGTCCATGCACTTTCAAAGTGAATATGTGAAGGTTGAATCATTCACTGTTCCTCTATGAATAAACTATGTTGTTTTCATGTTGAACAACTAAAAAACAGTATTGCAATGAACGTATTTAAACTAAAATCATAATCGATGAAAATTTCGTTTCTTGTCGTACCTAATTGATACAAGCCAATCGTGTAAATACACACCCAACAGTTCATCCAAGCTAGTATTAATCTTGTTGTGTTGTACTTCTGTACATGTGTTCTATTCAGTGTCCTCTACACGGAGTCACAAATCAACCTAACTTTGACTTCTTTTGACGCAATTTGGCTCTTCCGTGGGATAATCCAAATTTGGGGTTAATTCACATATCGCTATCATTAGGTAGTTTTCGTTTAAAACAGCGAAAAAAACAACTTAGTGCAAAAAAAAACTACCCATCGTTAGCTTTTGAAGTCTCCGTAGTGGGTTAAAACAACTTAAAGTTGGGTAAACTCGAAAGAACCCAAATTGGCATATTCCATTACCCCATTACCCCGAAAACCATTACCTTGAACGCTATCACCCCGAATGAACCATAATATTTTACGTAATAACTCATTTATTATAATAACAATAATTACACATTAGTTCACAAGAAAATGTATACATTTGCATTGAATACCGTTTTGGCATCATATATAATCAGGCCCATGGCACGGGACGACTTTTAGCGTAGTCAACATCTCCATGTGTTTACTCATTTTCGGTTAATTTGAATCGAGAGTGCAATCAGAATGCGAAGTTTTGTTTGATGTTGATGATCCACAGTCGAGCCAGTGTCGCAATAAAATTGCTTGCTTGCTTGGAGGCTTGCAGGATGCCTTTTAATGTTTGCTCTCCTTCCAAAACCATCGAAATGTTGAATGTGCTTCCACTTTTCGGCACATTATTAGCTGATTTAGCCAATATTAAAAATTGATAATCAAACCATAGCAAACAATTAAACAAAACAATGGTCTTTATTTTCACAGTTCTTACAACTGACAGTGGGTGATATTCACTTATCGCCCGGGACATCCTGGCTACGAAGAACACTGTGTACCGGATATATGGTTGTCATGGGCCTGTATACACGGGAAAAAATTCTGTGGTAAAAATAACTATTTTAGCTGACTACGCCCATTCATAAAACTACCATGGAAATTCAGACCAATTTACTATGTTTACGGTACACCCTACCGCATTATTGGTACATTTGACAGTCATAATTTACAACAATCTGATTCCAACTACAGACATGGTAAAATCAAGCGCATATACGGTCTGCTGAAAATTGCCGGTGCGAGCGCTTATTAGGCATTTCACGGCGAAATTCTCTCTCTTTTCGCTCTTCAACGAAACTTTGAAAACAATGGTGCCAGTACCTGTCAACTTTGACAGGTACTGGCACCGTTGTATTCAGATTTCCCGAAGGAGGGAAAGAGAGTGATTTTCTGATGACGTCACCGTGCAATGTGCAATTGCAGTTGCTTTAAAATATTGAGTTTCGGTGCACTTTTTTTGATCACACCTATTTTCTTGCTTGTAGAGTTGCTGATAATCATTTAACAAATTCATTCAAAAACAATGAATCAGTTGTCACCCAACAATTTTATTCCGCAACATCAGTTTATCATCACTTGACAGAATATGACAAAGATCGATCACCACATTTTTGGGCTCCGCATTACAATTTTCGAGAACTTTCTCTGTGTTGGTATGCCAATCAAACAGCATCCATAAAAAATGTGGTTATTTGTTTAAAGTATTTGATTAATCGCGAGTTGCAACAGTTGCAACAATGTTGCGCCTTGTGATTGTCATGACTATTTTGCTTTTGATGGTATCCCAATCCGCGGAAGTTGGGATAAACGATTCCGAGCGGGTTCGTTTTGCTTTTCGTTTCCTTTCATGACAATTTGATTCACCGTTCAAAAACAACTTTTTCAATTGAATTAATGAGAAAGATCGCATAACTGGCAACCTTGTTCGAAATTCGGTGGTCGTGGAAGATCAAAAGCCCAAAACAAAACAGTGAAAGACAAGGCCATATTTGGGTAGCACGTGGCTTTTCATGACATTTATTTTTGTCAAAATGTTGTCAGATCACAAGGTTGCACTCGGCCGTCACACTTTCAAACTGTGCTGTTCGATTTGGTGTGAACAGCGCAATATATCGCCTCCACTTTTGTACGTATAATGTCTCTGACCGGCATCTCAGATATGAGACAATGCGGCATATAAGCATCATATAACGTAGAAGGTTGTCTGGGCTACCTTGTATGACATTGCCTCATTATATTCGAACTCGGAATAATGTCTTTCGGGGTCATTGGTCGTTTCAGGGATATGCAATTCGCGGAGATAACATTGGGATAATGGCATTCGGGGTGGCTTTAGAACATTTTCGTCGAATGACATTTGGTCGAATAACGTTTGGTCGAATGACATTTGGTCGAAAGTACATTTGGTCGAAAGTACATTTGGTCGAAAGGACATTTGGTCGAATGGCTTTAGAACATTTATTATGGTCGAATGATGTTTAGTTTAAAAAGTGTGGGGAAGTGTATCATGTCCAAAATATTCTTTATTCTGTTACCTATGTAATAGGTCACAATCCAGATTTGCTTTTTTGTATTTTTTTTCGTTTTGTTTTATATATATATATATATATATATATATATATATATATATATATATATACATATATATATATATATATATATATATATATATATATATATTATATATATATATGTTCAAGTGATGATAAACTGATGTTGCGGAATAAAATTGTTGGGTGCCAACTGATTCACTGTTTTTTGAATGAATTTGTTAATAATTATCAGCAACTCTCCAAGCAAGAAAATAGGTTGTGATCAAAAAAAGTTCACCGAAACTCAATATTTTAAAGCAACCTGCAATTGCACATTGCACGGTGACGTCATCAGAAAATCACTCTCTTTCCCTCCTTCGGGAAATCTGAACACAACGGTGCCAGTACCTGTCAAAGTTGACAGGTACTGGCACCATTGTTTTCAAGTTTCGTTGAAGAGCGAAAGAGAGAGAATTTCGCCGTGAAAATGCCTAATAAGCGCTCGCACCGGCAATTTCAGCCAGACCGTATATGCGCTTGATTTTACCATGTCTGTAGTTGGAATCAGATTGTTGTAAATTATGACTGTCAAATGTACCAATAATGCGGTAGGGTGATACCGTAAACATAGTAAATTGGTCTGAATTTCCCATGGTAGTTTTATGAATGGGCGTAGTCAGCTAAAATAGTTATTTTACCACAGAATTTTTTCCCGTGTATACAGGCCCATGACAACCATATATCGGTACACAGTGTTCTTTCGTAGCCAGGATGTCCCGGAGCGATAAGTGAATATCACCCACTGTCAGTTTGTAAGAACTGTGAAAATAAAGACCATTGTTTTGTTTTAATTGTTTGCTATGGTTTGATTATCAATTTTTAATATTGCTAAATCAGCTAATAATGTGCCGAAAGTGGAAGCACATTCAACATTTCGATGGTTTTGGAAGGAGAGCAAACATTAAAAGGCATCCTGCAAGCCTCCAAGCAAGCAAGCAATTTTATTGCGACACTGGCTCGACTGTGGATCATCAACATCAAACAAAACTTCGCATTCTGATTGCACTCTCGATTCAAATTAACCGAAAATGAGTAAACACATGGAGATGTTGACTACGCTAAAAGTCGTCCCGTGCCATGGGCCTGATTATATATGATGCAAAACGGTATTCAATGCAAATGTATACATTTCTTGGTGAACTAATGTGTAATTATTGTTATTATAATAAATGAAGTTATTACGTAAAATATTATGGTTCATTCGGGGGTGATAGCGTTCAAGGTAATGGTTTCGGGGGTAATGGGGTAATAGAATATGCCAAATTTGGGTTCTTTCGAGTTTACCCAACTTTAAGTTGTTTTAACCCACTACGGAGACTTCAAAAGCTAACGATGGGTAGTTTTTTTTTGCACTAAGTTTGTTTTTTTTCGCTGTTTTAAACGAAAACTACCTAATGATAGCGATATGTGAATTAAACCCAAATTTGGATTTATCCCACGGAAGAGCCAAATTGCGTTCAAAAGAAGTCAAAGTTAGGTTGATTTTGACTCCGTGTAGAGGACACTGAATAGAACACATGTACAGAAGGTACAACACAACAAGATTAATACTAGCTTGGATGAACTGTTGGGTGTTGTATTTACACGATTGCTTTGTTATCAATAGGTACGACAAGAAACGAAATTTTCATCGATTATGATTTTAGTTTTAAATACGTTCATTGCAATACTGTTTTTTTAGTTGTTCAACATGAAAACAACATAGTTTATTCATAGAGGAACAGTGAATGATTCACCTTCACATATTCACTTTGAAAGTGCATGGACTTATCCACGGTCTTCTTTTATCCTCGACTTTCTTTTTCTTGCTGCTCTAAATGCGGGCAATGTTTACATTAAATGCATCCGGACCAACATCCGGACAACGAATGTTCACCGGATGAACACGAAGTGGATGAATGCACAACGAAATCGTTCATTTTTTGTAAACACGGCCCGCAGTAAAGGTTTCTTTCCGCTGGAAGTTGCAGCGTGACGTCATCGTAGATTAGTTCATTCAAAACATATTATTATTATAGATATACAGAGCGCAATCAGAACCATCACAAATCGTGTTTGGCGCCGTCCACAAAATACGTAACTCTCTAAAGGAAGGTATAACCACAGACAAACAGACGTAACACTGACGAAATTTCCACTCGACCACTCTTTAACGATCAATTCAATTCACTATGTTACAAATCTCACAACCAGAGGCGCCACGCATCGTTTTCCTTTTGCGTTTGACATTTCACACTACCGCCATCTGCCGGGCTTGTTGCACGAAACACCTTTTGTGCAACATGCTCACCAGATGATGATGGTGTAAACTGGGCGATGGATTTTGAAGAAATTTGTTCTAAGTGTTTACGTCTGTTTGTCTGTGGTATAACTGTTTCGTTTACAATTTGTTGATTTTTGTTTTACTATTTATGTCGAATGTCGGACATTTCAAGTTTCTTGTGTAAGAATAGTAGAATATCACAGTAGTGATAGTGATAGGGGCCAGTTACTGGCTGTGATTGTTTCTCTTCGCTACCAATGATAAGAGATGGCTAGAAAAATGAGCTAACGCGAGATATGGAGTGAATGACGGAATGTGGGAAAATTGGGAAAGAAACAACTAGGGTTATATATATATATATATATTATATATATATATATATATATATATATATATATATATAATATATATATATATATATATATATATATATATATAGTATATATATATATATATATATAAAACAAAACAAAAAAATACAAAAAAGCAAATCTGGATTATATATATATATATTAGACCTGTTCACTTTTTGAAAAAAGTTATCCGACTCTCTGTGCCACATTAAATTCTGAACTTATTTATTAAAACAAGTTATCTGTCCAAAAATGAGCCGATTTGGTAAAGTTTTAGAGGTGTATCAAATCGATTTTGTGGTTTTTTTGAACTTTTTCCCCGAAATGCGTTCCTGAAACCTAGAAATATAATTTGAAAATGATTCGAAAATACTACTAGCCTTTTGCTAACGCAATAGGTCCTATCACTTTGCCGAAGACACTAGGGTGTTTTGACCGCTTCTTCATTATGCTTTTAACGAAATTAGTCAAAAATCTCGAAAAAAGCCAATATATTTTTCCAGTTTGCCATATAAATTCCGATAAAAATCTTATTATATTTTGTATCCAATTCGACTATCTATTTGATCTAAGTGGTACGAACATATCGTTCATACATCATTTTCATGTGAGAATTGATTTTCACTGCGAAATAATTGAAAGTGTATTCACTCTATACCCTAAAATCTCATAGGGTTGCCAACACAAATACACTCTATGAAAACCTCAGTTACCCATGATTTAGATGTCATGTCTCTTTGGACCCTACAGTCTATCGCCATCGGCTCAAAATAGAGTTGATGGTAAGGTTTGGGCCTGAAGATCAGAAAAGATTCATGGTTCAAGTACAAGGGATAATCTTTTTTTCTATATTTTTACACCAAGCTAAGATTTGTAACTATTTGACCTGACATCTAAATCATGGGTAACTGTGGTTTCATAGAGTGTATTTGTGTTGGCAACCCTATGAGATTTTAGGGTATAGAGTGATACACTTTCTGTTATTTCGAAGTGAAATTCAATTCTCACATAAAAATGATGTATGAACGATATGTTCGTAGCCCGCAGATCAAATAGATAGTTGAATTGGATACAAAATATAATAAGATTTTTATCGGAATTTTATATGGCAAACTGGAAAAATATAATTGCTTTTTTTCGAGATTTTTATACTAATTAAGTTAAAAGCATAATGAAGAAGCGGTCAAAACACCCTAGTGTCTTCGGCATAGTGATAAACTATTGTGTTAGCAAAAGGCTAACGGATATTTTCGAATTCATTTTCATTGATATTTCTGGGTTTCAGGAACGCATTTTGGAGAAAAAGTCCAAAAAACCAACAAAATCGATTTTGAGTACACCTCTAAAACTTAACCAAATCGGCTTCATTTTTTGACAGATAACTTGTTTTGATAAATAAGTTCAGATTTGATGTGGCAAGGGTACCTTAGAAAAGTGAACAGGTCTAATATATATATATATATATATATATATATATATATATATATATATATTATATATATATATATATATATATATATATATATATATATATATATATATACATATATATTGTGTGGGTTTTATGAATATAGTTCTCTGCATCATAAAACGAACCGGACAATATCCTACTCATATAAACATCTTGACCGTTCATGCACAGCCCTATTCAACTCTACAATATGCAATCGGCCAGTCACTCAACCCTGCATCAGCTCACCCGATCGCACAACACGAAGCATCCTCCTCTTTCGTATTCAGGCAGTGGCAGAGGTAAGACGTGTGTCCCGCTATCCCGGACAAGTTCGGAGGCAAAAATGGCTGGAGTCTGGCAGCGAAACCCGCACATTGGCGATCCTACCAGGCTGCTGAGTTCTCAGCAGAAAGAATCATTCAATTTTTCGGATTTTTGCTGTCAGAAAATCAGCCATTGAGCCATATTGTTTTCGGAAATTTGAGTTTGGTGATTTTCTTTCTACATTCGAGTAAAGACAGTGCTTTGGAAATGAAATGGACGGATTAGTGTACGGAAATTGGTGTAGTAGTTCATTGCATATGGAAAAAGTAACAAAACGGCACGACCAAGTGACAAAAACCGGTTTTAGCGGATCGAACGATCGTGTGATGGAATGGCTGCTTGGGCACGTCAGGGAGTTAATCATCAATATTAACCTCCTTTTCCCGAGCAGGCCTAGATAAGCCGCGTAGTGTCGGTAGCGGTTGTTTCAACTGGCTAAGAATAACACTACGGATTGCCTGTTCCGGTGGTAAAAGTCCACCTCACAGGTGACCCCTAATTTATGGTGTGATGGCGTACCGTGCCTAAGAATGAATGGTTAGGGGGGTCTAAATAAAACCTAACCGCAAACGGAGCCTGTGGGGTACCAGGGCGCCCTCCACAGTATTGAGTCCTTCCTGTGCTACCCGGAGCAATGGTGCAGGTGACCTTGTGTTTCTCCGAGATAATCGGCTTGCCCTTCTTCAGTCTCTATCTTGAGGCTTAATAAGGGTGGGATTATGAATATGTTGACATCTAATTTAAATTATCACCTATATGGATTCGCATTATGCGTTTTACCACAGTGTATTCTGTGCTCTTTCGCCTTTGGCGACTTTAAATAGGATACCGATCTGGTTTTTTCGTTGCTGGTCTTTTTCTGTGCTGAGATTACAAAAAGCTTAATCCTGCCTAGTTTGGGTAGTGGCTACGGTTAGGTTAGCTCAGATCAATCTTCAGCATAAAAGAACAGCAACGATCAATCTTTGCAGACTCATGCAAAATGGTGCAGCCCAAGTGGCGCTAGTTCAAGAACCCTACTTTCGTAGAGGGAACTTCTATCTAAGTAACCTTGTGGACCCAGTTTTTGCTACTTTTAGCAAGCTTGAAATGGCAACTCGCGCTCCATGCCCCGCGCATGCGTGCTCGTTAATAAAGCAATCGTTGCTACACTCATTTCTGAGTTAACTACCAGAGATGTATGTGCTGTCACAATCGATGTTTCTGTTGGTGACCTCAACAGGAAATACGTCTATTGTTCGGTATATTTACCACATGATGAACCATCCCCAACGGATGACTTCAAACGAGTTGTCGTACACTGCGTAACAAAAGGCCTTCCGGCTGATTGTGGGCAGTGATGCCAATGCTCATCACATCATCTGGGGCAGCTCGGATATCAATTTGAGAGGCTCCAGTCTGATGGAATACTTAAGTAGTACAGACCTTGGATTACTTAACATAGGCAATCGCCCAACCTTCATGGTTTCTAATAGAGAAGAAGTGTTAGACATAACGCTCTGCTCGAATAGAATCAGTCACGAGTTGACGAATTGGCATGTATCAGATGAGGAATCATTATCTGATCATCGCTACATCTTCTTTGAACATTCAAATGTAACTGCGCAGACTTTGCGTTTTAGGAATCCCCGGTCAACAAACTGGGAACTCTACATTGAATTGGTTGCGACCAAATTTCATGGATATTCTCCGTCCATTGAAAATCCAAGTGATTTGGATGATGCCGTTGATACTACAACATCCTACATTATGGAAGCTTTTGAAGAAGCATGTCCTCTGCGGTCTGTAAAAGACTACAAGAGGGGACCCCATGGTGGAATTCCGATCTGACTAGACTCAGGAAACAATATAGAAGGAGTTGGAACAGACGCCGTTCAGCTGGATCAGAGTCGTTCAAGTCAGCTCGCAAGGCTTACAAGAAGGCTCTTCGTTCTGCTGAACGATCCGGCTGGGAAAAACCTTTGTACAAATGTTTCCAGTTTGAGTGAAGTCAGTCGGGTTGAACAAAATTCTTGCTAAATCTTAAGGATTTCCAAGTGAACGAAATTCGCTTACCTAATGGTGACTTTACTTCTTCCGATGAAGAAGTTTTAGAATGTTTATTCAATACACACTTCCCCGGATGTGTGGACATAGCATCTACGGATGAACCAAATGTCTTTTCATGTAGTTACGAGTCTCTGGCCTCGGCTCGCAGTATCGTAACTACTGAATCGATTCAATGGGCACTTAATAGTTTTGCTCCTTTCAAATCTCCAGGAGCGGATGGGATTTATCCTGTTCTGCTCCAAAAGGGGGTTTGAGTTTATCAAACATGTTTTGAAAAAGCTACTTGTAAGCAGTTTTTGCTACCGGGTATATTCCCAAATCCTGGCGTGATATTACTGTAAAGTTTATCCCGAAAGGAGGACGTGCGTCGTATGAAGAAGCGAAGAGTTTTAGACCAATCAGTCTGACCTCTTTTCTTCTGAAATGTCTGGAACGCATTATCGATTCATCACATCCGTGATGTTTATTTGGCAAACATGCCTCTTCATGTGAATCAACATGCTTACCAATCTGGAAAGTCCACTGTGACTCTTTTACACAAAGTTGTATACGATATCGAAAAAGCATTCGCTCAGAAGCAATCCTGCTTGGGTGTTTTCTTGGATATTGAGGGTGCCTTTGATAACGTGTCTTTCGATGCCATATTGGAAGCAGCACGAAACCATGGGCTACCTACAATGATTATCAATTGGATTCATCAAATGCTCAAAAAACCGACATCTCTTCTCGACATTGCGTCAAGCAGCGATTCGAAAATTGAGTGTTTGCGGGATGCCCCAAAGGGGGAGTCTTGTCACCACTTTTGTGGAATCTCGTAGCAGATACGCTATTGAGGCAACTCAATAATTGCGGTTTTCCAACTTATGGATTTGCCGACGACTATCTAGCTCTGATAGTTGGTATGTGCATAAGCACCCTATTCGACTGATGCCAAAGTGCTCTTCAGGTAGTCGAGAGTTGGTGTCGCCAATATGGCCTTTCGGTTAACCCGAATAAAACATCTATTGTTCTTTTTACGGAAAGACCGAAACCGCGATGGAATTCGACCTTTACGTCTTTTTGGCACTGAGATTAATGTGACTGATCAAGTAAAGTATGTCGGAGTCATTCTAGATTCCAAACTTTTATGGACAGCTCACATTGATTTCAGAGTCCCAAAAAGCTTGTATGGCCTTCGGTCAATGCCGGCGAACCTTTGGTAAAACTTGGGGGCCTCAAACCCAAATATATCAAATGGATTTACACAACAAGTTGTTCGACCAATATTGGCATATGGATGTCTTGTGTGGTGGCAAAAGGCGAAGTGAGAACAATCCAATCAAAATGGGCCATCTCCAAAGGGATGTGGCTTGATGGCGATGTCTGGTGCGTTCTCTACAACTCCCACAGCAGCGGCTCGAGGCCCTTTTCGACGTTTGCGCCACTACACATACATCTTAAAAAAGAGCACCTTTCTTGCTCTTACCGTTTATGGGTACTGGATCTACTGGGAGAAAAATCCAGTGAATCGTAGATCTACACACACTTCGTTGTTTCCACTTTTTGGTGAATTGGGACAAAATTGTCCTTGCTCCAAGTGATCTCACAATTGCTTGTCACTTTCCTTACAGGACATTTACCACACAATTCCCTTCACGGGAAGAGGTGACGTCTGGCTATTTGGGAAAGAAGTATATCAACAATGTAGTATGGTACACTGATGGCTCCCTTCTTGAAGGTAGAGCTGTGCAGGAGTATATTCTCGTGAGCTAGGCTGAATCAGTTTTACTCACTTGTAGAAACTGCACCGTTTTTCAGGCGGAAATATTTGGCTCTTAGTGTGGGAGTGCAATCAGCACTGCAACAGCGCGTAATGGGTTAACAGTCCAATATACTTGCTGTTCAGATTAGTCAGGGCTGCTATTAAAAAGCATCTCGCTTCGGCCAACTCAAGGTCTCGGAAGCTTGTTTATCGCCATGTTCGAACTCAAATGAGGAGAACTGAATTCAGTCACTTCTGTTAACCTGTGTATGGTACCTGGCCATTCTTCCATCGCTGGACAATGAATTGGCTGATGAGCTAGCTTCGCGATGGAGCTCGCATGACTTCAATTGGCCCTGAGCCGGCTATTCCAATTTCGAAGTGCTGGGTTGAAAGCTTCAGGATAAACTCGTTGGGCGCAAGCTCAGCACAAGCGATATTGGAAGTGAGGTTTGGGTCGGTCGTCAAACAAGAATTGTATGAATTCTGAGCCATCTCCAAATGTGGCGAAGTATTTAACAAAATCTGTCGCAAAGGCAGAATTGCAGTTCTCTTGTGTCAGAGCGTTGACAGGCCACTGCCGACTCAACTATCACATGGCAAATATTCAGCGTGCTGACTCATTTGTGTGTGATAGTTGTGACTCCGATTATGGAACTTCGTATCACCTGATATGTAACTGTCCAGTTTTTGCGCAAATGCGATTCCAATTACTTGGTTAACACTTATTAAGTGAAACTGATTTCAGAAACCTGAATCTTCAGGACATTCTGTTATTCTTAACCCGCTGTGGTAATGAGCTATAGGCTCTCTTTACGCTCATGCGTTTTTGCAGTGTCCTTTTTAGGGCGCTGTTCGAACCCATTGTGGTATGGAGCTACATGCTCTCAATTCGCTTATGCGATTTTCCCTCTTCAAGGAACCCCACTCCTATTTCCTCCCATCTTTCCCTTCCCTTTCCTCTCCCATCGGGTAGATGATGAAATAGGCTCAAATATGGCGATGGCACAAATCTCCCAACTGGTGGGGAACGTGCCTTTGGAGCCGGCCTTCTGATACCTGATTGGTGATTTTCTTTCTACATTCGGAGTAAAGACAGTGCTTTGGAAATGAAATGGACGGATTAGTGTACGGAAATTGGTGTAGTAGTTCATTGCATATGGAAAAAGTAACAAAACGGACGACCAAGTGACAAAAACCGGTTTAGCGGATCGAACGATCGTGTGATGGAAATATGGCAGCGGATCGGACGACCGCGTGAGAAAATTATGGAAGCGGATCGGACGACCGTGCGATTGAAACATGGTAGCGGATCGAACGACTGCGTAATGGAAATGTGGTAGCGGATCGGACGACCGCGCGGTGGTAATGTAGTGTCGTATAGGATGACTGCGAAGGGATTTGATGGAAAAAAAATCCTAAATGATTAAGTGAAATAGTTTCTATCATCATTTTTTTTCTCGAGTAGTGTGCAGTGTTCAATATTTTTATTCAAATTGATCAAAGGCCTAAACAAATTTCCGAAAGCAACTTTTTCTAGTTCAATGATCAATGTGTTAACTATAAAAACTCAAACAAACAATTATTGGTGTTTGCAGGGTGAACTTGAGTCATAATCGGAAAGTTATTTCAATCAGCATGCGTGCCCCTTGTTATCAAAGTACCCAGAAGAGCTCGACGATCAAAGTGATGCTTCGTTGGAAACTGATCCCGATGACGTAGGAGATGAGGAAAGCTTTGCGATTCGGATGGATGCGGCAAAGGCGTTTTGGTTTTTGCTCCGGAAGAAGAATTAGGTGAAGACGGTTAGATCGACCGCTAGCGTCGATAATGAGGAGGAACGCAATGCAGTAGGGACTTGGCGGCAGCAACTCGGAAAACGCAGGATACGGATCCGTCATCTGTGCATCCCCGAAAATCAGGATTACGGGTCGCCGGATGCAGCAAATGGAGAATATGCTGAACCAACTGGTGAAAAGTTATGGTTCCCAATCAATCAGTCGTTGGGCCAACGCGATTCCATACGAGGAGGACAACAGCTGGAACACTAGCAAACCGTTAACTAGGTGCATCGACCAGTTCAGCCAATGTTCGTTGGGAAAAATCCGGCCATTCCCAAACAAACGTGCCGGCCAACAGGATGTGGGAGCAGTGGAATCGATTTATCGACCGATTCGAGATCGCTGCATCCCTCTCCAATATTTGCGACCCGGTAAAGCGTTCACAAATCCTATTCTTGTCGATGGCGTGAAACAATTTACAAAGAATCACTCGGGGCGGCAAGACTTCGACCAAGTTTAGAGGAACCCAGCTGCTATGCCGTTTTTGTGAGGAATATTGAAGGCTATTTACGCTCAATGGTGGATGTGACAGCTGAACATGAAGCGTCACCAATTTGAAGCAGGAAGCGAATGAACCGGATATGGATTTCCATTCCCGATGATGGAGAAAGTTCGCCTATGTGGTTACAGTAGCGCCGATCAAGAGAGGTTTTGTCCGGGCCCAGCTACTGAAAGGGATGCGAAACAAGGGAGTTGGTGAAATTCGGCAAGGACGTTTGGATACGACACACTCTTTCATCGTTCAGTCGGCCACCCGTGAAGAAGCGTTTATGGACGAGAGCGCTCAAACGAACCTTCCCAGGCACTGGCGTTACCCGGAATCGTCCGCACGGACTTCTGGCGAGGCACGACATTGGAAGCAAACGGAACGAATCAACAGCAGACAGATGGACACGTCTAGAAGGCGCGAGACGGATGAGAAAAGAAATCGAGGATTGGGCCGCCGATCGCGCTGCTCGAAGTGTACCGTCTTTTTCACAAATTTGGATCGTGTCCGGCTGTCAACAGCAACTGCAAACAAGTGTGGCTTGCGCGGCCATTTCGCCCGTAGTGTGCCGGAAGAAAGAGATGCCAAACCAATCCAAGTTTGAGCGTAACATGAAGCAGAATGGGGAAAGTGACCGAGGACCCTGGAAAGGTAAACCAGAAAATGATTCAATACTGAACTAATTTGATTTCGTTGTTCTCTCCTTTTTTTTTAATGAATTCTTGAATTGAATTTAAATACAAGTTGAATTCTCACACTCTAAAATTGTTTTATTGACATCGCACTTCCAGGAAATAAACTCAATTTCGTTAGCAGACACACTGATCGACTGCCGGGTAGGATCTTCGTATCCAATTCGTTTTTTGATTGATTCGGGCTCAGATGTAAATACGATTGGTGGAGATGACTGGACACATCTGAAACACGAGTATCAATCAGGGAATGCACATTTGGAACCTCTCGACCTGTCGACCGGTGATCTGCGATCTTACGCGTCCAGTAAGCCCATATCCGTGCAATGGGCATTCAAAGCGGAAATCGAGGTAGTAGATAGTCGCAAACCAACAATCGTCGCTGTGTTTTATGTCGTTGATCAAGGTTCCCGTTCGTTATTGGGTCGCTCCACAGCAGGGGATTTAAGACTGTTGCAAGTTGGTGTAGACGTCAATCGATGCGAGAGAATTGGACAAGATACGAATTTTCCCAAAGTACCAGGCGTATTGGTGAAGTTCAGTGTAGATCCAACAGTACCTCCGGCTAAAAACGCATATTATAATGTACCGGCAGCGTACAGAGAAAGCGCTAAACTTAGGCTTTCAGAAATGGAAGACCAAGGTATCATTGAACGCGTAACATCGGCGCCCAACTGGATCAGCGGCATGTCAGCAGTGGCAAAGGCTAAAGGTGACTTCCGGTTGGTCGTGAACATGCGGGCCGCCAATCGTGCAATCAAAAGGGAATATTACCGTATGCCTTCACTGGATGAGATGAGAATCAAGCTTCACGGGGCAAAATTTTTCTCGAAACTAGATTTGTCGAATGCATTTTACCACTTGGAGCTCCATGAAGAGTCCAGGGACCTTACGACTTTCTTGACAGAGAGTGGTATGTTCCGATTCACCCGTTTAATGTTCGGGGTAAATTGTGCCCCGGAAATATTTCAACGGGAGATGTCCAGAATGCTTGAGGGCGCGGAAAACACCATAGTGTATATTGACGACATCCTTATGTTCGCGGATACCCTGGACCAACTTCATCAATTGTCTCTAAGTGTTGAGAATCCTGCGACGAAAACAACTTGACCTTGAATCTCGAAAAATCGTGAATTCGACAAGTCCCGTATTAGGTGGTCTAGGACACCGAGCTCAGTGAAAACGGATTCACATCGACGAGGAAAAAATCAAGGACATTCGAAGATTCCGGCAACCAAAACACCTTATCTGAAGCTACGACAGTTTCCTGGACTGGCAACCTTTGTAAGCCCTATATCCAAGGTTTTGCTAACATCGCGAGTCCGTTGTGGAGCTTACCAGCAGTTCTAATGCGTGGGTTTGGGGAGAAGAGCAGTCAAAGCTTTTGAGCTCTTGAGAGATCGGGATTGTGCAGTGTACCACATCCCTCGGCTACTTCTCGGATCAAGGAAAAACTAATATTATATACGGATGCATCCCCATACGCTTAGGGGCCCGTTCTCGTCCAAGAAAGCGATGAAAACCACCGAGAATAATAAGTTTTGCCTCAAATCTTCTGAACGATGACCGAAAAAAAATATCCGCAAAACCAGCGCGAAGCTCTTGCTGCTGTGTGGGCGGTAGAGCATTTTGCGTATTTTTGTTAGGGCGGCATTTCACTCTCAGAACCGATGCGCAAGGCTTCACGTTCATATTGAACAGATCACGGGAGGATTCTAAGCGAGCACTGAACCGGGCAGACGGATGGGCTCTACGGCTTAGTCCATATAATTTCGAGGTAGAGTATGTTCGCGGACGAGAGAACATAGCCGATCCTTCGTCACGCCTCTACGAAGGGGAAGACGGTCCATTCGACAAGGGTGCTCGTTCCTGGGAGCTTGCTTCTCTGGAGGTGAATAAAGTTGGCTTTTTAACCGAGAAGGAAATTGAGCACGCAACAAGCAAGGATACGCAGCTGACGGAGGTAAACATGATCATATATATTATCTATCTATTTCTCCCTTTTCTAAATTTGAATTTGTCATCCCATAGGTGCTAGATGCCTTAGAAACGGACATCTGGCCCGAAGCACCTCAAGCAGTTCCAAGCTTAAGTAATGAACTGGTCCATGCATGAAGGGATGCTGACTAAAACGGGATGCGCAAGTAATACCCGAATGTCTTCGTCGGAAAACGCTAGAGGTCGCTCACGAGGCGCCATCCATCACAATGCAAAATTTAAAAGCATTTTGCGAGAGCGAGTTTGGTGGCTGTAGTAGATATAGGATTTGTGGTTGCATTTCAGAAAATAATATAATAACATTGATTAGAAAATTATAAGCGTGTTGGATTTTATCGCAGAACCCGTTCACGCATGAACGGATATCTCAGCACAGCACGAAAATTTGGAGAGCGAAAGAGTCCATACGAGAAATTGGCCAGAGGTCTCGGTTCGGCAGATGCTGCTGGTGCTCGATGGCATGTTACATCGAGAGAGGGTTGAAGAGAAAGAGCGAGGGAAATGGTTCACACGCATACTGATACTGATAGGAAGTCAGGCATCTCAGCTTTCGCATTTCGATAGCGAACGGGCGTTGAGGTGTGAGAAAGAGGAGTAGACGGGTAGAGAAAAATACACGAATGAAAAAAAAAACGAGGACTGAAACCAATGCCACAGACAAACAGACGTAACACTTAGAACAAATCCGATCAAAATCATAGTCACGATGACATGTACGCCCAATGCTAAAAATCGGTGGTGTTGGCCGATGACCAACAGATGCGGTAGTTGTAAACGTCAAACGCGAACAAAAACGATGCGAGCGCTGCGGGTGTGGATTGGCCACCTACCATATATTTGAATCGGCCGTTAAAAAGGTGGTCGATGGACATCGGTGAGAGTGTGACGTCTGCTTGTCTGTGCCAATGCGTTCGTTCGGCGAAGGTTGATAGACGTTGTGATAGAATAGAAAGATCATTCTGTTGGTAATTGTTGGCACGATCAGACGTCCTTTTAAAAGTCTAATTTTTGGGTAGCGAAGTGTGGCGGATAGTCCGATCTGACAAAATTGCAGCTTTAGCAAATGCCGATCGGAACGTTACGACAGTGGCCTGGTATTGCGACGGATGCGGAGGCATGGGTGAAATCATGCGCTGTTTGTGCAACCAACGGGCGGCCTGAAAAGCCCACTCCAATGGCTCGAGTCTTTGCCCCCCAAGCAGTGTGGGAGACTATTGGCATAGATTTCAACGGACCCTATGCTAAATTCGGGGGTATTTCGATTTTGGTTTTAGTTGATTATCGCTCCAGATACGTAATCGCTAAACCCGTGAAATCAACGAGCTTTGATCACACCCGAAAGGTCTTAGAAGAGGTGTTCGAGAAAGAGGGCTTTCCGAAAAACATTAAATCAGATAATGGCCCCCCTTTAACGGGGAAGAATATAAGCAATTTTGTCTTGAGCGCGGCATACATGCAACTTTTCAACCCCGTTTTATCCACAACAGAATGGATTGGCAGAAAGCTGCATGAAATTGGGTGAACAAGGCAATGAGTGCTGCCTCAGCTAACGGAGCTAGCTATAGAGACGAACTGAGCGCGGCAGTTCACGCTTACAACGCTGCTGCGCACTCTGTAACGGGAGTACCTCCAGAAGAGGTCATGACGGGGCGGAAAATTAGGCGTGGACTACCTCTGATACGTCGTGGAAAGGCTACCTTTGATGATAACCTGCTAAATGCCAAAGACATGAAATCAAAAATTGAGGCGAAATAGCGAGAAGACGCTAAACGAGGAGCTCGTCAGTGTCGTATTAAGCCAGGGACAAGGCTGTCGTGGAGCGCCAGATCCGAGCCAAAAGCCGAGTCACGTTTTGATCCTCGGAAATACACGGTAATAGAAGAACGCAACGGAACCCTTGTTTTGAGCGACGAAGACGGCCAGTTATTGAAGCAACATGTGACGCAGACTAAGAAAGTCTACGATTGGAGAGACGCAGTAAAAGCTGTTCCTACAAACCATACCGTTTCAGAGCAGGTGTTATGTCCCAATGACTGGGTGAGTGATAGCCAATGAACTGGTCCGGTCTATGGTTACTTTCATTCTCATTTATTTTCATTCTTACTTAACTCTAGCATTCTACCGAGGTGGTATGCTACAGCCCATTTCGCTGCGTGTGCATTACCGGTAGGTTATCGTTCTCGAACGCTGGATGTTTATGCTTACAAAGCATAAACACTCATCGTTCGATTCCACGACCTCCTTCATGCCGCACATAGGCGTAAACAGGGGTGCATCCGACCACACGCCCTATCATATTTTATTTAAATTTTTATCTACAGTTAAAAATTTAAATCTATCTGATACAATATGTTTTCCTTCACTCTAAAGGTACAATCCTTACAGTAACGTGATGATACACACTAATTCTCGATACCTCGTATCTTGGACTTGACCTTCTCAAGGTTACGCATCCACCACACGTCCTATAAAATTGTCAATCCTCTTCCATAAAAAAATGTTTTAAAATAATTAATATTTTTATATTAAAATGAATAAATGTTCAATCCTATCCAAAAATTTGTTTAAAATGTTTAATCCTATCAAATAAAATGTTAAAAATGCGTATTTCCTATTCAATAAAAAGCTTAAATCCTACTCTTATGGTACTATGTCCTTCTTTATTGTTCATTTACTGATTTTTACATTTGTACCCTATTGTCCTCCACTACCGTGGTTACGGGACCATTCCCATATCTCGGGTTCTAGTTTTTTCCCTGTCTCATTTGTTAATTGAGAACAGAATCTCCTTTCCGGTAAAGTTTGTTTCCTTTGATTTTGTATTATGCCTTACTATCCTTTTTTGTCTTTTCCTGAATAAGTTCTGTCTCTAACCTTCGCTATGACTTGATCTGGAATGTTGCTTTTATTCTTTTACCAGTAATCTTCAAAAATCTAGGATCAGGGCGGTCAGGGGCGCGCTTGTCCACAAGTTTAGAAGGCATTTTTTGAAGGTCTTCCGCAAAACTAGGAAGGAAACGGAGTGTATTTGGTTGCAGGAATGTACCGCTATTACTTATGATTGCAAACTTTCATAATTACCGCGGCCACCCAGTTTTGCCCATTGAAAAGAGCTTGTTGTCACATTGGACCCTTAGAAAATTCCCAAGGCTTTTATGAGTATTTTCTAATGCTCCAATTGATTGGTTGATAATATGCTGTACTTTCAGCTTTTCAATGTTCAAAAGTTGTGCGACTTTAGTAAACAATTCAGACATGAATTCTGCTCCTCTGTCTGAAAGCAATTCTATCTGGCACACCATACTTCAGTATGATACTTTTCATAAAAGCTTCAGCTACAGCTTCCGTTGTCTTGTTCTTAATTGGTGTTGCAGTAATGAACTTTGTCAGTTCGCACTGCGTTGTCAATATGTATTCATATCCATCAGAGGGTAAAAGTGGACCCACTAAATCTAAATAAATTTTTGAATGCACTTTCAGCTGTAGTGTTACTATCATCGGTGGTTTCGCAACATTAATTGATTTATATTTTTGGCATTTCTCACAGATTTTATAAATTTTGCTACATCTTGGTTAATGCCTTCCAATAATATTTTTGCCTAATGGTGTTAATTGTTCGTTTAATACCTGCATGACCTGCAGTAGGCAATATGTGATAATCGGTTCAGGGATTAACTTTTCCGTAGTGTCGTCATTGATGGATTTTTACTTTATTTGATATTTTTTAAAATTGAGGGTACCTTTTTGCTAAATCATTTTGCATAATATTTTCATAAAATTTGTGCGTCACAATCATCGTCTATTTGAATGTATAGTTCTCCGACACCATATTTTTACATATTGAACCAAGTTCCTCCATTGTTCGTCGTAACGAGACCAAGGTATCTGTTGGTTTAATTATAATTTCTTCTCTTTCAGGAATCCATGTAACGTATCAGAAAAATTATTTGTTTTTACTTTCAGTTGAACTATTTTCCACTTGAAGCGTCATGGCCATGATCACCTCTTAGTAGAATTAGTATTTTCCTTCTCGACTGCATTCGGGTCGTTACGAATGCCTCATTGCTGATTTTTCTTTGCATGTCTCTCAATTCGGTTGTTGAAATACGTGATAGCGCGTCCGCCACAGCGTTTTCACAACCTTTTTTGTAGAAGACGTCAAAGTTGAATTCCTCGAGGGCAAGACGGAATTTTGTCAGCCTACTCGAAGGATCCGTTAATGTGAAAAGGTAAACTAAAGGTCTATGGTCGGTATACAACTCAAATTTTCGTCCATATAAATATACACGAAAATGCTGAATTGCCCAGACTATGGCCAAAAGTTCTTTTTCGATTGTTGAATAATTTTTCTCAGCGCTATTTAAACCTTTGCTGGCATAAGCTATTGGTTTATCATTTTTGTTGCTTAGTACTGCACCGATTCCGTAACCAGATGCGTCAGTGTGTAGTTTAAATGTGTTTTTCTCGCTAAAATCTGGATAATCTAACACGGGGGGTTTGATGAACCGCTCTTTCAATTGTTGAAATGCAGTTTCACATTCTTCACTCCAATTGAATTCTATTCCTTTTCGAGTTAAATAATTTAATGGTAAACACAAACTCGCAAAATTTCGTATATGCTTCCTGTAGTAATTCGCAAAAGCTACAAATCTCTTAACTTCATCAGAGGATGAAGGACTCTTCCAATTTTTAATAGTTTCAATTTTCTGTGGATCAGGTAGTACACCTTCCTTTGAAATAAAATGTCCTAAATATATCAACTCCTGCTTCAAGAAATTACATTTAGCGGGGTTGAGTTTCAAATTGACTTCTCGTAGTCGCTGAAAAACAGAAATCAAATTCTTATTGTGTTCGTCAATGTTTTCCCAAACACAATAATATCATCGAGGTAAATCAAACATTTAGTCAAATTTAATCCTGACATTGCTACTGTCATTAATCGAGAAAAAGATGATGGGCTTGTTTTCAATCCCATCGGTAACCTGGTCATTTGATACTGACCGGATGGCGTCGCAAACGCTGTAATGGGTCTGTCCTCCGGTTTTAATTCACACTGGTAATAACCTTGTGACAAATCCAAATGAGTAAAATATTGAGAACCTGCGAGGGAACGATTACTTCCTCTATATTGGGCAATGGAAATTTATCGTCTTGAAGATTTGTATTGACTTTCCTATAGTCAATAACTAATCTCCATTTCTTTGAATCATTGTCTGATTTTTTGGGAACTAGCAACAAGGGGCTGTTCCACTCAGATTTGGTTTCTTCAATGATACCATCTTTAAGCATATTTTCCACCTGTTTGCAGACTTCTTCTTTCTGAGAGAAAGGAAGCCTGTAAGGTTTACTAAATGCTGGTTGGATGTTTGGCTTGACCGTTAATGACGGGCAATAAACATTGGTGGTACCAAGCTTATCGCCTTTTAAACAAAATATATCGGAATATTTCAAGCAAATTTGTTTAATAGCTTTTTCATCACTACCAGATAAGTGATTTAATTTTAATTCTTCCAATAATTTGCTCGCTCGAATTTTGTCGTATTTTTGATCATCCTTTTTCAATTCTATAACATTGTAGTTTTCAGCTAATGCTATCCTTGGTTTCAAATCTTTAATAACAACTGGTTTATTTGAAATATTCACCAATCGCACCGGTATTTTACCATTCACGGGATTTGCTATAGAATTGGCCACAAACACATTTGGCTGAACTTTCTGGTTCAGTACCACACATGTTTCGGCGAATTCTGTTTCTATGTATGTAATATATTCATATCTTGGTGGTATTGTGAAATGTATTTCACCACTCGGAATTGTGAATTCCATCTTCATTTTTGCAAAGTCAATTTTTGCTCCAAATTTTTTCAAAAAGTTTGTACCAATCAAACCAATAACGTTTGCTGGTAATTGCTCCAGTATATGAAATCTAACAGGATACTCTGCCAACTCATGGCCTAAAGATGTATCCACATATCCCAATGTATGTGTTATTCCATTTACTCCTCTGACTTCAATGGTTGATGACTTATTTATTTTACAATTTTTCGGAATATACTCTTTGTCCAGTAGACAACAGGATGCTCCGCTGTCTACTATCAATTCTATACTCCTTCCAAATAATTCAAATTTGGCTCTTAGTGCTTTTTTAACACTGAAATTAGCGAAAAAAATCTATTAAGTTCGCTTCCTCTGCTTGGTTTTGCTCCTGGTTCACAGGTTGACGTTGACGTGGTTGTTCGGGTGCTTGCTCAGCTATATTTGCTGTATGCGCCCTGTGATCGTTCCCGTTGTGGTTAGCTCGAGGTGGTCTATTTCCTCTATGGCCTCTGCCATAATTGTGTGACTGGGGTTGTGAATTCATATTGTCATTCCTAGGGTTGTTGTAATTTGAGTAATTGCCTCTACCTCGGCCATAGCTTCTACCACGAGTATTTTGATACCCACGGTTTCCACCATAACCTCTGCGACCTCTCGCATAGTAGTACGGGCGTTGGTTTGATGTACACCATAATGCCATCATGTTTTCATTCATATTGTCTGTGCTGGGCGTTGCCTGGCACTCTAAGGCATCAGAGATTGCCTTGTTCAAAGTTGTTGGGTTTCGGGCCTTTAGAAAAAATTTAGTTGACGGATCTTTCAATCCATCAATAAATGATTGAACCGCAATAGGTTCTACAATATTTACAGCGGCGGCTTCATGCGCAAATGTGCCCATAGAAACATGAGCTGCTGCCAGTTTGGCCGACAATTTCTCCATTTCAGAACCAAAGTCAGATATTGACTTTTGGCTTTGTTTTAGAGCGCTCATTTCGTTCTGAACCGCTCTTGGTGTTACTCTGATCGCGAATTTGTTTTTCAAAGCCTGTAGGGCATCCGCAACGGTTACAGATCCATCGATCGCACCGTGCGCAGAACCTACTAGCGTAGTCTTTAGAAATTTTATTATTTTGTCTTCTGGCACCCCTTCAGAGTAGTCCTGGAAGAGCTCAACTCCTTCGATGTAACTAGTTAGCTTAGCTACTGTTCCATCGAACGGCTGAATTACCTTCAGGCCTAAACTGAGATCAAGTTTCGTGGCCATGTTTTCAAACTCTTCTTCAAACTCTGTTTCTGAGCCTTCTGTAGAATCTTTACAATTATTGTTATCTAATGATTCCTGTTCTAACTCTAGAGTGAATAAATTTCCCAGTATCGATTCTTCCAAAGGTGACTTTAAAAGATTTAGACAATCGTAAATAACTGCTCTTAGCCTTTTATACCTGGCAAACAAATGTTGCCTAGTTACATAGTCAATTGAGCTGCTCTTTACTATTGCTTTTAAATCTTCTTTAAGAGCTATCAATGTATGCACCTTTTTGTCTCGTGTCTCTACTTTAAATGTATTATATTTTTTCAAGCTTTGATGCAGTTTGAAAATAGCATCTTCGATGCTGAAAAATTTATCCATTCCATTTTTTTTTTTTTTTTTTTTGCTTTACATCTACTTTTCACTCACCACTGTGCCATTTGTTCGTCCATGTTCGTCCATGAATACATGTACCCATTCGTACTTTTTACCTAAAATTGTAATTTTCTATCAGTATCTTATCCTATATGTGGTTCATTCATTAGCTACTTCCCTTATAAATCCATTTGTCGATATGCCTCCATCGCCATGGATAATTCACCGTAGTTCCACTGAAGGTTTTGTACGTCCACTGGTCCACATTCGATGGCTGCTACTGCTGCCACGCGATGAACTGCTTCAATGATGGCCTTCTTGGATTCAAATTCCTCTATGGTGATTAACAATCTTTTCCTAGCGAGGCGTTCCCAATGCATCAATTCTCGCTCGAAAAATTGGTAGCACTGTCTCAGCTTTTCTTCATTTAGTGTTCTTCGATCTCCCATCATGTATGATTGTTCTTAAAATTCGTTGATCACTTGTTAATTTGTATACCGTGGTCACTAGCATTTGCTTCTCTGTGCACTTTTCCAATTTAACGACTTAGTTCATAGTCTTTTCGTTCACTTTTTGGCACTAATTTTCTTCGCGCCGAATGTGAATGTGAATCATTAGGCAGGCAAATTTGCCAACCGTGCGGTGCGCTCCGCAACACGCTCCGTTTGCTGCCGGTGACACTTCATCAGACTTTTTACGAGTAGATATCCCACGGCTACTCCAGCCATAAGACATAGCGCTACGGTCTGTGCTGTGTGATGACTTTCTGTTGTAGTCACTGCGGCTGGGGCGACGATTTCGTCCGCCGAAAACCAACCCATTTTGCTGCACTTTTCCGATCACTATATCAATTAATTAACTTGCACTTATTGATTCGTTGGTGTAGTTGCGGGGTTAATCACATAATTAACTTGCACTGATTGATTCGTTTGGTGTAGTCACTGGCAAAGGATCGCCATGTTATGTCCCAATGACTGGGTGAGTGATAGCCAATGAACTGGTCCGGTCTATGGTTACTTTCATTCTCATTTATTTTTCATTCTTACTTAACTCTAGCATTCTACCGAGGTGGTATGCTACAGCCCATTTCGCTGCGTGTGCATTACGGTAGGTTATCGTTCTCGAACGCTGGATGTTTATGCTTACAAAGCATAACACTCATCGTTCGATTCCACGACCTCCTTCATGCCGCACATAGGCGTAAACAGGGGGTGCATCCACCACACAGGAAGCTCAATCGACTCCAAAAGCGGAAAACCCACAATCTGGTGCTATTGATCGCCCGACCCGCGTGAAAAGAATACCGGAGTATCTGAAAAATTACGTAAGTGTTGTAGAAGAGGACATATGCTAAGGCAGTATTGACTTGAATTGATTTTTTTTCCATTAACAACTGAATTAAAATAAATAAAAACATGAAAACGATTATTTTTTTTTTCATTCCCGGGTTTCAATTTTTTCGGAGGAGGGGTGATGTGTGGGTTTATGAATATAGTTCTCTGCATCATAAACGAACCGACAATATCCTACTTCATATAAACATCTTGACCGTTCATGCACAGCCCTATTCAACTCTACAATATGCAATCGGCCAGTCACTCAACCCTGCATCAGCTCACCCGATCGCACAACACAATTATTCATACTTTGTTTATATTTTCATAATTTTGTACATACTCGTAAATTTGTAAATAATTATGCTTTAACCCTAGGTTAAATGTAAATATGCTAATACGTAAATAAAATCCCTTTCCCCTATCCTTCGATACCAGTTACTCTTAAAATCACCAATGAATTAAATAAACAAAATATGATTTTGTAAATATAAATAATTTGAATTTGAATTTGAAATCCTCCTATAAATCCTCTGGTATTGCCATTCCCTCCTTATGCACAAAAACATGGCGCGATATACCAACCATACGGAAGCAAAACTCTCCCGGGAAATGGTCCGTATCCATAGCGACCGCTTCGTAATGATTTCGAATGGGGAATTTTGCATATAAGGCGATGCAAGAGGAGCCAATAGGATCTTTCCAGTAACTAAATTCCAATAGTTCGGTCCGTTTATGGCCTAAACCTTAATTTCATCCATCTAGGAACTATATTTTCAACCGAGTCGTGAGTGCTACCGTCAGTTTCTTATACTAGTGCCAAGGTAGTGTCCTAAAGGCTGTGAATCTTCGATCGATTGGAGCCTACACCAGAACGAAGTATATTGCGGAGCTAAGCCATCCAGATCCGGCATAAGGTGACTCGGAGGCAAAGTTACTGACGAAAGGAAACGGCAGGTGATGTTAATTGTGCATTATTACCCTATGAATTCCATCCCAAAACTGTAATTTTAAAAAATGAATCGTTTAAAAGTTGAATTTCAAATTTATAGTGTTCAAGCCTAATTATTTAAAACAAGTGTAATTCCTTTTTACCTTCTTCCGTTGTGATTACAGTTTTTCTCGATAGAGCAAGTGTGGGTTGTGAGTCCGCCCCTGAACGATTCTCCCGGATAGACCCTGAGAGGGCTGAAGTGTAAATAGTTTTTAAAAATTTGCTTATTAATTAGTTTTTTTTTTAATTTTTTAAAGTTTTTTCTTAGTGTTAATTTTTGTAGTTTTCTTAGTGTAGTTCTTTTCTTCTATTATTCTTATTATTAAAATTTAAATACCAAATAAAAAATTTCTGAGTTAGTAAAGTAAAAAGTAACAATTCTTTTTTTTTTTTTAATTTATTTTCAATGCATTCAATTAAAATACGAATTGTCTCCATTCGTTGGGAAAAATAATGATATTCGCATTTAAGCAGAGATGCAATGGATTTTTGACTGCTCGAAAGTAATTTTAAAACAAATAAATTTTGCAGTTCACAAATTTTATTGTGTCAGTGTTAATTTTTCAGTGGTGTTAGTTACGCCCGAACCCGATCCACACCCGATAATTTGAAGCCTTTCCAACTCGACCCAAATCTAAAGACGAAAAATTTCAAACTTCCCAACTCAAACCCGACCCGAAACAGTTGAGTTTGAACAGGGATGAATAGATCGAAGTAAATACTCGATAATTTTGATTTTATACAAGTATAATTAGAATCGCTAATTTTCAGCGCGATATCAAGTAGGTATCGAATGAAACTGCTTGATTCAAATAAGTACTATTTTATGTACCGTAAAATGGGGTAACTTTGATAGTTTTATCGAAGAAAACTTGAGTGCATATATAATTTTTCGTATAATCGAAAGTCGGCTTTTCTGTTTCAGGGTTACTTTGATAATGCAGTATAAATCGAACCAAATAAAATGAATTACGGAACATTTATAGGGCATTGCATAGCTCGAGGCGTTTGACGTTATATGGAAATTTTAGATTTCGATTACAAAAATGGTCCCAGTTTGTGAGAATGCTAATCGCTAAAGATTTGAGACCATATTCAAGTCCTATGATAACTAGGCTGTCAAAGATAAGTGACCAACTATTCAAAACTACATGAAATAGTAATCATAAAACAGATTGTTTGTAAGCGTTTTGAAAATGCTAAAATCGTACCAATTTTTATTATTAGTATATAAAGCCTTAAATATTCTCAGTTGAAATGAAAACAGCTCTTACATGAAGTGTCATACTAATATTCTTTAGT
>NW_018736115.1:0-127642 GCF_002204515.2 Aedes aegypti
TTCGGGAAGGGCCATAAGTCGTGGAATTGCAATGGTCCCGACAGAAGTAAGATGTGCAGAAAATGCGGCACTGAAGGCCATAGGGCAAGCGATTGTAAGTAAATCGCTAAGTGCCTAATATGTGTCGACAGAGCAGACAACGGACACTTAACGGGCGGACCCAAATGTCCGGGCACAAGCGGAGTATCAAAGCAGCCAAAATGGAAGTAACACAGTTAAACTTAAACCACTGTGATGCAGCCCAGCAGCTGCTTTGGCAGTTAGTCTCGACTGACGTGGTGTTACTATCAGACCCATACCGCATACCAGCCAACAACGGGAACTAGGTGGCGGATAGGTCTCAACAGCTAGCAGCTATAGGGACGACAGGACGATACCCAATCCAAGAAGTAGTCTCTAGCTCAAATGACGGTTTTGCGATAGCAAAAAGTCAACGGCGTGTTCTATTGCAGAATTTTCCACATGGTCGACAGGATGATAGCCGAACTAATTAAACTAATTAACCGCGTTGATGACGGTTATACTCATTATTATCATCAATCGAAATCGGGGCCCAGATAGCCGTAGCGGTAAACGCGCAGCTATTCAGCATGACCATGCTGAGGGTCGTCGGGTTCGAATCCGCTGGTCGAGGAGCTTTTCGTAAAAGGAAATTTTCTCGATTCCCAGGGCATAGAGTATCTTCGTACCTGCCACACGATATACACATGCAAAATGGTCAATCGGCAAAGAAAGCTCTCAGTTAATAACTGTGGAAGTGCTCATAAGAACACTAATCTGAGAAGCAGGCTTGTCCCAGTTGGGACGTAACGCCAGAAAGAAGAAGAATCATCAATCGATTCGCTTTAGTATAATACCAGGCGGGCGGAAGGCAGCGCGATGTAACTCGACCCAAGCCCGAGGATGGAAAACAGCACGCTTCAACGGCGAAGTATTCACTGAAGCCCTGAGGTGCGAAACGGAACACTCTGGACCTAAACGATGAAGAGCAAGTTGCTGTGATATCACGAGCGTGTGATGCTTGCATACCGAGAAAAGTCCCTGCTAGAGAGAACAGGCCGCCAATGTAATGTTGGTGCGAATCAATTGCAAATCTTCCAGCAACCTGCCTTTGGGCTAGACGAAGAATGCAATGCGCACGCACAGAAACACAACGAGAAGAATGCGGTGCAGCGTTCAGAGAGGCATAATTAGCTCTCTAAAAGGAAATCAAAAACGGGCATGCTTTGACAGCCTATGCCAGAGTGCCAATTCGAGTCCGTGGGGTGACGCATACAGAGTGGTAACGGCTAAGATCAAAGGTGCCATAGCACCCCATGAAAAGTCGCCCGAGTTGCTGCGATCGATAATCGATGTACTCTTCCCGCATCATCCCACAAGCCCATAGCTCCCAGCGCCGTATGCGGCAGATGAAGGAGAAGAAGTGGCGAGAGTGACGAACGAAGAGTTGGCAGAAGTCGTGAGATCATTGGCGTCAAACAAGGCACCGGGACCCGATGGTATCCCAAATGTTGCCTTTAAAAAGGGCAGTGAATGCGGATCCAGACATGTTCAAAACCACGATACAACGCTGCATAGATCAAGAAATCTTCCCGGAAGCATGGAAGCGACAGAAATTACTACCAAATGCGGAAAAACCACCAGGTGACCCGTCGGCGTATAGACCTATCCGTCTACTAGATACGACGTGCAAGTTATTGGAGAGGTTGATCCTCAACAGGCTAGTACCGTATACGCAAGGTGAGGACGGCCTGTCCAACAACCAGTTTGGATTCAGGAAAGGTAAGTCTACTATGGACGCTATCCAGTCGGTCATTCAGACAGCTGAGATGGAAATCGAGCATAAAAGGAGCGGCATCCGTTGCTGCGCGGTCGTCACTCTGGATATGAAGAATGCGTTCAACAGCGCATGCTGGGAAGCGATAGCCCAAGCACATCATCGCTTCAAGGTACCGGTGCAGTTGTGAAGCTTCTAGAAAGCTATTTTGATGGTAGGATTTTACTGTATGACACAGAGGAGGGGCAGAAAAGCGTTCGAATTACTCGGGAGTACCTCAAGGTTCAATCCTGGAGCTGCTGTTATGGAATGCGATGTACGATGACGTTCTGAGGCTGCCCCTTTCGACGGTGTTAAGATTGTTGGCTTCGCCGACGATATCACTCTAATGATCTATGGTGAATCGATGAAGGAAGTAGAGTTGACAGCAGCGCACTCTATTTCCATAGTTGAGGAATGGGTGAAGTTTAGAAAACAAGGACTGGCCCGTCACAAGACTGAGATGGTGGTGGTTAACAACCGCAAGTCCGAGCAACGGGCGCTTATCTCGGTAAGTGATTGCACCATAGAGTCTAAGCGATCCCTTAGGCATCTTGGGGTAATGATCGATGACAAGCTCAGCTTCACTAGCCACATTGAATATGCCCTGTAAAAGGGCATCTACGGCTTTAGCAGCGTTTTCTGCTGTAATTGCCAGCAAACATAAGCTCCTGGCAAACGTGGCACTATCCATACTAAGGTATGGAAAACCAATCTGGTTAAAAGCGCTTAGAACGATCAGAAACCAAAAGCGGTTGGAAGGCACGTGTAGGATCATGCGTTTGATAGTGAAAAGCGCATACCGAAGATGTTCAATGCTTCAACCAGAGTCCTATGAATGGAGAGTTGCGCGAAGAGGCTTCTTTGAATGGTTGTTTTTCTTAGTCTTCAAAAATAGCCCCTATCTGTTTTTACTGGTCTGCTCGATAGGTAGACGGTTTGACAGTTCGATAGGTAGATTT
Organism: Aedes aegypti; assembly: GCF_002204515.2. Lineage (NCBI taxonomy): Eukaryota > Metazoa > Arthropoda > Insecta > Diptera > Culicidae > Aedes > Aedes aegypti. Next base: position 2,779 of record NW_018736115.1, read on the forward strand.
GGTTTCACTCTTCACGCAACTCTCCATTCATAGACTCTGGCTTCAACCAAAGAGGTATTAGAGGAGTCCGCAACGCGTTTATATACTCAACGCTCAGAGGTTGGCAGCAGGAATGGGATTCCACTAAAGGTAGATGGACCCATCGCAATTTGAGTCAGAATAAATAATCAATATTGTCGAATTGTATGTGGTTTAACTACATACAAAGTAAAAAATAAACTGTAATATCACGTCGGTTTTGATGTACAGTACTCGAATTGTCGATATCATGTAAATTACATTTAAATTGTTGTAAAACATGTGTAAAACGAAGTCAATTTTAGTCGTTTAATTTATTTTATCACAATGATTCGAGCGTGATGATGTGCGCTTCAAGTGCATAGCTCAAATGTTTATATCCCATTTCACAGGCAGAATAATGCTTGTAGGAGCGTACGTAATTTTTCGTCCTTTGCTCAACATTTTTACATCAAAATATTACCCTCATTAAATGATGATGTGGAATGAGTCGTTTCATGCTTCACCGTAGTTGGGTTATGCCGCCAGCGATACACATTGTCAATTCCCTTTCGCCGGTTCGCTTGTTACGCTTCTGCCACGAAGAAAATTGCCATCTTCAACCATGACAGACAGTAAGATGGTTTTGTCGCCAACTATGATATAGCTTAATTGTGTATAAATAGAGCATTGACCTCACAGAACGTCGCCTGGTTGGGTAAACTCAATTAAGGAAATTTGTTCAACTAGATAACCGAATGGAAAATGAGGAGCGTTAATACTTTGTACTGATAGCGGTGAACGTGCAGCTATTCAGCAAGACCAACCTGAGGGTCGTGGGTTTGAATCCGATCCGGTCGAGGATCTTTCGTAATGGAAATTTTCTCGAATCTCAGTGCATACAGTATCTTTGTACCTGCCACACGATGTGCACATGTGAATATAATCAATTGACCTTACTTAAAGCAAATTGATAGACGTATGTTCAAGGTTATGCAAAAATCCATATTTTTTTATCATAATGGGGTGACCCCAATCTCCTGATCGGGAGTGTACTACTGAGACAGATGAGAAAAAGTTCAAATCTCGAAGCTTGTTTCACCCTATTCTAATATCGGTACAGTAGGTATTATACTTATCATTTTAAACTAAGATTTCACTGCACACCCCTGAGCTCAGAAAGGCACCTAGATGACGCACAACAGTATATAACACCATAGTGCATCTGAAAGGACACTGATCTCAGATCCAAGCAGTAAATGCATAGCTAGGTTGGCTTACTATTGATTGACTATGTTACCTTTGTCCATTGGCTTTATCTTCACATTGGTTCACCTTCTGTACCTTGCCGACCATCGCTGTACTGGTAGGCGAGACTTTCGCTTCAACAAGCAAAGGATAACGATAATTGAATGTTCCCTGTAATTTATAGAGGTTTGAGAGTCACACCCTTTTTCGCAGTCACCATCAAGCAAACTGGACGTACGATATGCACCAATATGATACTTACAGCTTACTGCAACGTGAGCAACAGGAACAAAATGCATCGGCTCTATGCAATACAGTTGAGATGGATTGGAGGATAAATCTAAATCTTCTTCTTCTACTTTCTGGCATTACGTTTAAACTGGGATAGAGACTGTTTCTCAACTCTCAACAAGTATTAGTTCTTATGAGCACTTCCACAGTTTTTACTAAGAGCTTTCTTTGTTATTTCTCGAACGGTGTGATTCGAGCCCACGATCATTGGCTTGATATTGCTGAATAGCTGTGCGTTTACCGTTTACTAAATCTGTGCATGTTGAACATTTTCAATGGAATCATTCTTGCTCAAGTTGGGAAGCCTTTCTCAGCATAATGGCAACGCTGTTTGCTGATAAGGTAAAAAGGTGTAATACGCCCCCCCCCCTTAAGCAAAAACTGCCATATCGCAGTAGCAAATGCATCATTTCTAAAGTTTTTTATGTCAAGGTGTTCCTTATTTAGTTGGTCATGCTCTGTATGCATCTTTCTATATCCAGGTTGCTTCAAAAAAGTGTACAAGATGTTTTTTTGTAAATGGTCCCAATGTTTACGTTTCAAAACAACCCGAGCAATATGCCTTTCCCATAGAAAAAAAGGTCCACAGCGTTGTAGAAATGTTTCCAAGGAGAATTCCACCACTTGCTAAGCCTAAAAGGGTCTATTAGCGTTCGTCTTCCGGTAAAATTTTTTGCAATAAGTTCAATAGTGAAGAATGGGCTTCATTCATCCTGAGGCTTGCTTATCAGAAGCAAAATTTTAAACCAAAAACCTGATTTAGATATTTTTAGAATCTTTATTGATTGTTTATACTTCTCAAAAAATATATGGGGCTTTGCACAGAAATCAGTCTCACTCTTTCACTCCTTTACAAAATTAGTAAACAACAAGGCCAGTAAACGTCAAAACCTCTTACAAAATCAAAACAGTGCAGAGCCCCATATGCGCAACATATTTTTTTCGCGAATATTTAAGATATGTGATCATATATACGTGTAAAAGAAGCCTCAATCCCATGAAAATGAAGAGCGGTGTATTACACCGAGTTACCCTTCTAAGACATGTTGAAGGTATTCGAGTTTTGATACGATTTAGTATCATTTTTGGGGGATTCCACCCCATTACCCCGAATGCTATTTCCCCGAATGCCTTCACCCCGAATTCCATTACCCCTAATTCCATCACCCCGAATGCTATTTTTCCGAATTTACAACTATCTTGACATGATGATATTGATGGCATTTCCCCATGATTTTGGAATTCGGGGTAATGTCATTCGGGGTGATGGCTCGTTCGGGTTTTGGAATTCGGGGTAATGGCGTTCGGGTTAATGTCATTCGAGGTAATGGGATTCGGGTTAATGGAGTAGAATCGTTTTGGGATATATAATTTCTTTGACGCATGAAGCAACACCGTGCTTGCTTCTTTTACTTCTATGAATTTCTTGTAAATTTGTTTAACAATGAATTTATTTTGTCTGATGATGATGACAGGATGAAAATGCTTTACGAATATTTCCAGTATGCTTTGAAAATATCGCTTCGCTTCAAACAAAACCAAATTCTTTTGAAACGATTTTTCCAAGAAATTCTAACAATTCACATATTTTTAAACAAACTCGTCAGGAATCCTTCAGAAGATTATTGAAGATTTTTAGTAACCATCCAAGATTTTTTTCCTCTAATGATGGATTGAAGCTTAAAAAAACTTTTTTTGTTTTGTACCAGAAAATTTTTCTCAACTTCTGCTTTGAATAACTCCATGAAATGATTCAGTTGCTGGAAATTTCTCTAAAATAATTAGACAAGCTGCAACCTGTAAATCATAAGAAAATCACCCAAATAAATCTCCCAACAAGTCTTCATTTGAAATATTTGAGTCTTCATTTGAAACCTTTAAGTAGGCATGTTTTCACGATGCGAGGGGTTCCAATAAATTGGTCAGATGAAGTTAAGTATATAGGGCTCGAAAAAACATTTAAACATCAAACTTCCAGAAACCACATTGATAATGACTTAAAAATAAAATGACTTTATACACTTATTAACAATAAATCAAAACTTAGTCTTAAGAACTTGAATCTCCAACAAATTTCCAGACCAGCCATATTGTATGCTGTATCAATATGGACTCTCTGGACTTAGACAAAAATCGTTGCAATCTTCTATTGCCATGTCTAAGGCCCAAGTTAAACTGGAGCCAAATGTCGAAACTACAAAAGGCAGTTTTCCCTAAATTAATCGACAAATTGAAAAAAGTAAAAATATTAGTACAGCTTTTTTATTTCTCAACTAAAAAAGTTGTGTATTTTTACTTTTTTCGATTTGTTGACCAATTCAAGAAAACTGCTTTTTAGTTTTGACATTTGGTTCAATTTTACTTGAGCCTTAATGCACAGTGGGACTGATTGGGGTTTTAGGAGGAAAGATGGAACTCACGTCGTCATTTGTGATTTTATGTAGAAGCGATGTTCTACAAAGTTGTTCCTATTTGAAAAACAAGTTTTTTTGGTCAGAATGGAAATAAGGGTGGTCCTTTCTTGAAAAGATAATCATCAAAACTTATTTATTTTAAGGAATCCCAATAGGACATGATCTGATAATTACTGGCCTTTTTTTTTTTTTTATTTTAAGAGGAAAATCATAGACGAAACCTCAACGATCTTCTCAATATTTAATTCCAGGCATTGCAGAATTCGCTCTCATTTGATTTTGAAGCACGATCAAAGCAAGCGAAGAAAAACATCCCATCTGTTGCGGTCCCATCATGATCGGCATTGTATCGCAAGTTGTAACAAGTCTGATAAACAGGAGCAGCGAAAGAGAGCCCTAAAGAGAGAGTGATGATAAAATCCATTCTTCTCGCTTGTTTACCGTTGGGGCTAGGTGTTTTACTTTACTGGCACGATAAACAATCCCCAAACATTCGATAGCAATAGTTTCCCCCAGGTTTGGAGCTTGTTTAGAGTTTTTATCATGCACTGCTATCCCCCCGGATCTAATCGAAGTTGTAGCAGTATACAATAAACAGTGTCTCATAATGTGCTATATATTATGATAGTTACAGAGAGCGATACGTGAGATTCTCTCAATTTTCTCAGAATTCCATCCCTGTTTAGTTCCTAAAACTATATCTGAGAAATCTGAGTTCGCATCTTTCTACTCATGTTTAACAGCAAACGCACGACAACAAAAAACTCGCGTTGAACATTGAACCCGGTACACTTGAATTTCGGTTGAACCGAGGTTTGAAACATCGGTTCAAATCATGGTGCAAAACAAACCAAAAGAAAGCCGTTCGAATGCACGCTGATAAAATTTAACTTGAGCTTTATGATATTTCTCGTGATGAGAATGTCGTCACAGATTACCTCATTTTGGTATTATAATGGTATTTGAAAAACATATTTAAAACAATTGAAAATACTTCATTTTGGAATTCGATAGGTATTTAGGACTGCTGGAGGTATTGAACTATTATTGAAAAAAATCACTTTTATATGAAAATACATCACGTATTATTTAGGTATTACAATACCTGATCTAGTTATCAGCTTGGTATTTTTGTAGAATATGCAGAAGGTATTATTTGAGATATTTTACCTCTTATGCAGGGCTCATTCATACCTCATTCAGGTTGTAAGTATTGAAAATTATCTGGTATGGAATACCTCATTTTGGTATTCAGTAGCTATTTTCTTCTGCTCGGGTAGTGTCCAAGCTGAAGCCGATAGCGCTGCAGCGTTACATTTTATACACTGCTACGAACTAACTAAATTTCTATACCGTTGTTTGTTTACTAGAACCGACGTCATGTTGACATTGAACCTACGAAACTATCGGAGCACTACACTTCGTGTTAATATTCATTGCTTTTTCTATACTCTCACTACCACATCCACGGTAAAAAGAAGCAAGGTATAATAATCCGAACAATGACATTTGGCAGTGACGTCATTCCTATCGCAAACTCGAACGAGTGCAAACGAAAGCAAGGCTTGCTCTCTTTTACTATCCTGTAAGCCTCATGCTTGACGACAGGAATGACGACACATGTTTTGATTGAAACCGTGGTTTACACGTGGGAACAACCTACCTTGTTGTGTATACCGTGACCACAACTTACCTACCGACGCTTAAGGTGAAGATGAATCGAAGCCAAAGTTCAAATTTCATCTTCATCTTAATACACTCAAATAGCACTAGCAAACTGAGCAAACAACGCGTTGCTACGGGAGAAAAAAATACTAAACAAAACATACTGATGCTGCCGCGTACTCGTGATGGTTTACTGTGTGGTTGTACCGGTTTCTAAACATTGGTTTGAACTTTGGTACTCCAAATATAAGTTCGGGTTTAGGTATTGGTTCGTGAGCTGCTTCGTGGTTTCGGTTTGAACACGAGGACAGGGTTCCAAGCGAGTACGAAAACATCAGTACCCAACGTGTTTGATGTTCGTTTGGGAAGACTGCCCACAGCACATTTCCTTCCAAGAAAAAATGTTTGTTCTAGAGCTTTTGAAGACACTTGTTAAGGGATCATCCAGAAACCAATACAAGAATTTCTCAAGGATTTCCTGTTCCGATTTTTTCAGTTGTTTCTCCAGCCAACTCAAACAGATATCTTCGTGAATTCATCACAGGAAAAGCTTCAAAATTGTTCCAGGGATTATTTCAGGAAAGAGTTCTTCCAGAAACTCCTCAATCAATTCGTGATTTCTCGCAGAATTTCGGAATTTCTTGTGTCCCGGGATATAAGTTCTGACGTCCCGGGAATCCCGGGATTCCAGAAGTAAATGTAAAATTTGATGAAAACCACATTTTTTATGCAAAACAAGGACATTTTATCTTAGAATCAAGCATTATTCGATAAAATAGAAGAATAAACAGGTAATTATGTTCATGAAAAGACCAATTTACCAGATAAGCGAAACATGTTTTTGTTTGTCTAGTTGGTTATTTATTGCTGTTCTCTCCAACACTTGCGGTTTTTACAAGCCTAGGATCAAAAAGCAAATTTAAAAGTACATTTAAGGCGAAGTAGGCCGTCATTGAAATTTGTATGTGTCGTTGATGATTGTTGCTAATTCATCTCACGATTTCGAATCAAAGAAAATCAGTTGGTTTTACTCTGACACACCTGAAAAAGTATCAGCATACTTTATGCATGTTAGCGCATACAGTGATACATTTTCAAGTCAATATAAACTATCAAGGCTGAGTATTATCACTTTGAAATGCAAGCTGAATAGTCATCATTGTTGTCAAAACGAATGACAGGCTTAAACCTCAATCAAAAAATTTCAGTAATAATCTTTTAGCATGATCTTGTACCATCAATTATCTCAAACCAGCTCTTTCGTTGTATTTTTAAAGACTTCTCAAACACCTGAAGCAAAATTGTGTAAAATAATGAATGAAATGTTAAAAAAATGTTTTTTTTATATATGCACTATCATTTACAGTCGAATTTTGTTCATTGCACTTCGTTTTAATTGGGCTCCCGTAAGGTGGACTGCCCACCTAAAACGAAAGCAAATCGCGATTTGTAAATATTGGAAGCCCTGAATTTCTTTGGTAATAAATAATTTGACAACTCAAAACTGAAAGTCTTTCACTAGGTGAGCTACAGCTTTAGTGTATAGAACGCAAGTTTTTCTTAAATAGAAAGAATTAAATATAGAAAATTAGAAAAAAAAATCCTAGAAAATCCGTAATTTAAGTAATGATTTGTGTTCAGTTACTGAATAAGAATAAAATACTCATATATAAAATGTTATTTGTTATAATAAATATTGGAAAGTAAAATTCTCTTTATATATCGTTGTAAAAACATTTTATTGTTAAATTTTTACTTCCATTCCATCAAAAATATCAATTTATTGAAAATCAGAGATAAGCAACAATTTTTGTCCCGACTCCCGGGACAAGCAAAATGGCCGGGAAATGAACACTCTAGATAGAAGCAATTAATAGATATAATTATAAAGTACAAAGAAAGGGACGCCTGTGCCTGTGATTGAACCCATTACCTTCTGCTTACGAACTAAAAGCGGTAGCTGTTAGACTACAATTCCGTCATCTTCAAGAATTCTTTAAGAAAACCTTCAATAAATAAATTCTTCAAGCAAATACCTAAATTAATTTGTGATGATTTTTGGGAAAAAAAAACTTCAAATCATGCATACAGTATAACAAGCAGTAATATGTACTCGTAATTCTAATAATAAATGTTCGTAGAGAAATGTCTGCCGAATTCACTGGAAAATTCTTATGAAAACTTCAATCTCCTAATTCCTGTAAAGAGAAATAAAAATATCCAAAAATGCGTAGACTCGCAGACCTACTTTGCATCTTCCTACCTTAAATTGAAAATTGTTTACAAAACAAATCTATCGATTCACAGAAGCATTCGAACTCTGATGTTGTACAACAAACCGCACGCGATTTTCAAGTCTAGCTGTGCAGCTCGAATCCGCATCCGACTGTGTCACCAACACAATCTAGCTAATTTTAGACAGTGAAAAACGATCGTTTCAGAATGTGAAAATTCAAACCACCGGCTCGGTCGATCGTGGCTTCCATCGTCGGTCAAACGGTGACATCGGTGACATACAGCGCGACGTTCGATGACACCGCAGACTGATCGAATGGATGATGCGCGAGATATTTTTGGATGATCATGAACTTCCAACCCAGTTCAATTGTGCGAATGTGGGATAGATTGTGTCACGGATGATCGCCTTCGGAATGCAACACGGTAAAGCGCTTATGGAATGTATTGTCTCTGTGTGATTCTACAATATCCATGTTGCCTACGATCTCATTCCTAAAATCAGGTCAAAGATCTTCACTGTATATTTAAAGAGCCAGATTTTCTTCATGTTATTTGAACCGAAAAATGTGGAAGAGATTTTGCAACAATTTATTTAATAAAAAGTATAATTCATCAGACCAATTTATTGGCTGACAGACTCACACTCAAATCTCAATCAATGATTTCCCCCGCGAGAGCAAACTCATTGGAAATCTGCGTCGAAAATTTATGTTTGAGTTTTTCGAGCAAAATCACTCAATCACACTCAATCCGTCAACAATTATTCAGTCATAAAGCCTATCAAAAACACGTGAAAACTGAAATATGTGATTAACTTTAGAAAGGATTTCTATAATTCTACCCGACTAACAAGAAATCATTACTTTGTGTGAATAAATTGTGGAAAAAGGAGACAATGAATCAAACAAACGAACCAACTCATCCATGATCTTTTGAATACTGAGTTGCATGATTAACATGCATGAAAATTTTCAATCGAGAGTTATTTGAGTTTCTCACAACCTTGTTCCCCACTCATCGTGGCGGCAGCTTGTCTACTTCTTCTTGACATTAATGTCCTCACTGGGACAGAGCCTGCTTCTCAGCTTAGTGTTCTTATGAGCACTACCACAGTTAGTAACTGAGAGGTATCTTTGCCAAAGTTGCCATTTTCGCATTAGTATATTGTGTGGCAGCTTCGATGATACTCTATGCCCAAGGAAGTCAAGGAAATTGCTTCTTGTCTACTTGAAGATTTAGAATAAAGAGCTTTTGGCTTATGTGGGAATATTATAAGTTGAATTTTAGAAGTATTACGAGTAATCTTCAATTTATGCAAGTATAAAAAAAAGATATCATGAGCATGTTTCAAACGACCTAAAGTGTTGAAGAATATAGACGGATTTCAAGCCAACTCGACACGCGATTGACAGCACCCCTTCAGAATTCAATGAAACTTTCTGAATGTCAAAAGTATGTGAAACTATGATACTTTGCATATTTTGTTTTTTTTTTCAAAATTGATATAGACTAACATTTGAAAAGGGTCGAAAATGTTTTACCTTTTTTTATAAATTCGTTTAACTCGAAAACGGTAAGACCTACTAAAATGTGTTGTATGGGGGACTGTCGTGAAAAAATATTGAAAGAAAAAAAAAACATTTTTTACACTGGAAAAAAAAATGATTCAAAACTTTAAAGTCGATTTAAAAAAACGGCCGTTTCAGATTTTGATCATCCTTAAGCAAAAAGTTTCGTAATTACATTGCAAATTGGGCATATTTTAGGGAAAAAAGTTTTCCTAACGTCGAATTTTTTAAGTCCAAAATGATTTTATTTTATTTTTATTTCGCTTTAAATAGTCTAGTATGATCATATATTCAAGGGATAAATGAGTTTTAATCACAAAATAGATAATATTTATTTTATTGGGAGTATTTAAAAGAAATAAAACGAAAGTATACAGAGTTTTTTTTTAAATCAAATACAATTGATCTCGCACCAAACCGCTTATGAGAAAATCGACTTCGTCTAACAATCCGATGGTTTTTTTATGGTTGGAAAGATATCACAATAATATTTCATTTCTTATTTGATCAAAGTCAATCTTAACAGGTGTCTGGAAAGGGTCAATATTATGCTTATGGAAAAAGTCGTGGTTTGTTTTTATTTCTATTATTGCTATATATCCTAAAACGTAGTGTCTGCACATGAATATTTACATTATTTTTAGGCTTTACTAAATAAATGGAATATTTTTAGTTCATCCTCTGAATTGGTATACCGTTTGGCTGCAATTTGTGTATCACTAATAGGCATAAAACAATGATATTTTTGGGTACCAGGGACAGTTTTAACCTTATCAAACAATTCCACCAGTTCCTCTTACATTTTAACAAATTTGGTGATACATGTATCAGTTTGTTTCACTGCCCAGTCGAATAGTTCTCGCGGAGTTGCAATTGTGTTTCCATAGTCTTTTGCAAGACTTGCTCTTTTTGCCATTCGCTTGAGAGTGCCACCAATAGCGTCACAGGGGCCTTTGCCGTGGGATATGGCAAAAAAGTGCCACTCTGCTTCCAATCCATGTATTTTCTTGAAATTACTTAAGCTGGCAATTTTTTTTTTATTTTTATAATGAGCAGCTGCTCCATCTGACAAAAAAAAAACTTTTGAGAAATTTATTTTTTGTTTAACGAAATTTATCAATTTTGAAATAAATAGCTGAACTGCTACTGCGCCATGGGTCAACACTTCTGATATAATAAAACTGTCGTTTTCCAATTTATTATCTTTTGTATGGTAAATCTCGAAAGGGTGTATCGTTGCTTGGAAATTATTCCAGTGATATCCTTGAGCAGCGTTTTGTATGATAAAACTATAATTTTCAGAAAAGTCGCTAATTACCAGTATTTCACCTTGTTTTAAGAAGTCTTTTTTGTTTCGTAGAAAAAAAGACTGTTCTTTGCAAATAAAATCATGAGTTATGAGCTTATCAACTTTCTTCACGAAATACGTAACAAATTCTTTAACAGGCTTTTTTATAGTTTCTAAGTTACAGCGATCGGTGGTGAGCAATTGCTGAAAAACGACATCTTCTTTGTCGCTTTCCTCTAAAAGCGAGATTAGTTCTCCTGTAGTATTTTCTTTGGAATTATAATTTTCACATGCTCGAAAAAAAACAATCAGTCGTTCTGACTAAAACATCGCATAACAGTTTTTAACTAATTTCTGCCTGAGAGACAATTCCTAAACTGTTAAGCATTTAAGAATTTAATGGGGTATGGATAAAATGGTTACTTTTCAATGTTTGCAATACTGTTGTGATTTCTTTCAAACCATAAAAACCCGTCGGATTGTTAGACGGAGTGGAATTTTCTCAATAAAAAAATACAATCTATTTTCTGATTCAAACTCATTTATCACTTGAAAACACGATCCTATTTGACGGTTTAGAACAAAATCTTTGAAAAAAAATCAGTTTTAGACTTGAAAAATTCGTTGTTAGAAAAACTTTTTTCCCTTAAATATGCCCAATTTGCAATGTATGGACGACTTTTAGTAAACTGAATTGCGAAACTTTTTGCCTAAGAACAATCAAAATCTGAAATGCCCTTTTTTTAAATCGACTTTAAAGTTTTGAATCATTTTTTTTCAGTGTAGAATTTTTTTTTTCAATATTTTTTTCTAAAACTTCAGAAAATTTCAGACAGTCCCCCATACAACACTTTTTGTAGGTCTTACCGTTTTCGAGTTATACGGGTTTATAAAAAAAAACTTTGACCCTTTCCAAATGTTAGTCTAGATCGATTTTGAAAAAAAAACAAAGTATGTAAAGGGTGCTGCCAATCCCTTTGTCGAGTTGGCGTGAAATCCGTGTATAGACGAAATAAAGAGAGCGATTGTGATACTTTTCTCCGAATACCGTTTCCTCGCATGTCGTTTCCCCGAACGTAAGTTCCTCGAATGACCCATTTCCTCTTCAAAAATGCACCAGAATATGGTAAATTAGAAAGAACTTTTTTTTTGTGTTTATTACAGACACTTTACACCAGAGAGGTGCATTCGTGGCAACTTAGAAAGACGATAAGCAATCAAAAATAGGAGATATTTGGTCATGAAACATGCATACCCTGAAATGGATAAAGTTATGACAATTATGGGTGCCAAGCACTTTTCGGGGAAATGGGCTATTCCGGGATACGCGGTACTTTGGAAATTCGGGGAAACGACTTTCGGAGAACCAACATCCGGATAAAAGCAGCACAACCGAATGGGTCAATTTGCAAAAAACTGTCTATTCTTAGGTCATGCAGATCCTTAGTCCTGGGGATGAACCTGCCTACGGCAGAAAATCCCTTCAATAAAAAGTAATTCAATTCAATTCACAAGATCCTTAGTCTGGCGTTAAGAGCAAAAATCGCGCATTCAGATGTAGAGACAAAGTATATTAAGAAAATGATAATATTTTTAGATAGGATTGTTTTGTCCAGCCTAAGCGAAAATATTTATCAAAAACAAAAACTTGCATTTGCAGTACATGAAATGGAAATTCTCAAACCATGTTACGTATAAAAATATCGAAACTAAGCAGAAACCTTATGTTCGCATTGAAAATTACTTAGGTCGATATAGGCCACCAGAACCAGTTTCAGCTACATATTTAACCTTGGTTCCTAATTAGGCCCATCGCATCGATTTCTCCTGAAAGTGGAGTGACCTAAGGTGACTTCAAAACTAAACATATTAGTCATATAAGGTACCGTGGGGTAAAGGGATACAGAAAAATCAATAGTCAACTTCATTGTTATGTACAGCTAACGTTAATAATGTAATTCAAACTTTTTTCTGTGGATCACAAATGAGGGACTAATGTACTTCAAATCGTCAATCATTTTGGTTTTTCTGATTGCTATGTATTGAGTATGAGGGACTTGAAAATTTGCGCCAAATGATCCACTTGCCCCACCATGGTGTAATTATGTATGGTAAGAATGATATTACTCTCATTCTTGTTATAAGTGCTAGTTATGTTACATTTTGATACCTTTGAAATCAAAAATAATCTTTATTTGATCAAAATATTATTAAAAATATGTATACATTAATTCACACTAAAAATATAATGCAACTAAAATAATTTGAAGAAAATTCATCTATTTTATTCTCATGAGTTATACAGATGTATTGTAGGATTATTCCTAATGATGTTTTTGCAAAACACTCGTAGTTTAAAAATATTAGTTACATTTACTTTTGTTTAACATTCTGAAATCTTTGTATTCTATTCAGAAATATAAGTGTACTATCTGTCTAGAACAATTTATATCGTTAAATAAGGTACGATAATATGCTTTCAATTGGAATATTTGTTTATTTTGCTTTTTCGCAATTCAGCTTAGATAAACCACGAAAAGTTTTGTTTGAACTTTGCATTATTCATTCTTTTATATTTTTTATACCAGAAAGAAACATTCAAAATACTTATAGGTGGGTTAATTCGAATTTTCTATGGAACTTTGACAAATTTAAGCTAGGAATGAAAAAAAATAAAGGAAATCAATATTTGAGGATATTCAAACTGATTCAAATTCGCATAAGCAGTCTGCCAATATGCGATAATAATGCTTGATCCACTTACCCCATCCCATTAAAAAATAGGGGGAAGTGTACCATGTCCAATATATCTGTATTTATTTATAAAAATCACATATTTTTTATGGTGATTCACTCAATTAGAACTGAAATGCTCACCACGTGTTGAAAAAACTGATAAAATTCGATTTTAGACAGTGATACAATGAATTTTTGATTGATAGAAAACAATTTTGAAATTAATTGATGTTTGCAGCTAACAAATTTTCTTGTGTTAGTGTATTACCAGTTTTGCAATAGTATTAGTGTTTAGGTAACAATGTAACCTAAAACGAAGCAATGGTGCGAAAACATTCAACATATTCAAGTATTTATGCTTAATATGAAAAAATGATCCACTTATCCCACTGATACACTTCCCCCACTGTACCTTAAATAATTAGAAATGAAAATACGTTCCATGTGGATCCTAACCAATCTACATATTGGATGAATTTAATATGTAGAGAACTGCAGTAATTTGAATATTTCTTAACAGTTATCAGTCCGGGATAAGACTTGATTGCCATAAATGATCAAAAAAGATGCGGCATTGTAGAATTCACTTCTCATTTTGTACGAGACGAATATTAGTTTGGTATGGGTTACTATTTTAAATTTTTAATTTGAGTCGGAAGAAAACTCGTAATTTATCAAATACATGAACTCCGGAAAACAAACTCGAGGTGAATGTTTAGCAAAATTCCTGTTTATAAGGAACTTATTGACCAAAATTAAGTGATGATTTTGAAGTAGAGGTACAAAACGAATAACTTGAAGCTCACTAGAACACTAATTTGAGGAGCAGGCTCTGGACCAGTAGGGACGTAACGCCAGAGAAGAAAAACACAATAAATTATGCAAAATATTTTAATGGTTTTTAGCAATTCATTCCATTATTCAAATTATTTATCGATGTGTCTAAAAAAAGTATGTAAACAATTGAAAGGAAGTTTTTTCTAAGCAAATTATCACAAATATCAAATTTGGATGCTTTGAATAATCTCACTGACATATCTTTCAGATTCGTTGAAAATGGCAGCGAGGAATTAAATGCCAAATTATGTCTTTGATCAATGAAAATTTTCTTGAATTGTAAAAAAAATTCTATGTGCTTCAAAGAATTCTCATGAACAACTAACAACAATTTCAACACCTTTGTGAAACCAAATATCTTTCACAGACTAAACGTTCTTTTAATGCTACCCAAGTAACCGTAGAGCTGTATATAGTCGCATTAATATCGCTTTATATACTACTAAAAAATATGGCACATAAAGTCATACTGCATTATATGCTTCATTGAAGCAGAATTGAAGTGGAAAAGGGTGTTACCATCAAGCTACCATTCACCGTGCATTTAAGAAAAAAATGTACTTCAAAAAATTATATAACTTTTCTTAATAATTTGGAGCGTGTATTCAATGTATGTTTTAGTGATAATTGAATTTATATTTCGACTTCGAAACCGTTACTCCTACTTAAATATCAATAGCAAGTCTTTTACTCCGAATAAAACAGATACAAAAGCTGATACGACTGCTCTTTCAGCAGTAAAAAAAAATGAGAATTATTAAAGCAATGTAGCAAAACTCAGACATGGGCAAGGACTAATATTTTCCCTGTTTATTTCAAAGAGTTCTATGCATTCATGTACGTATGAACTGAGATTTTTCAAGTTCGATAATGATATCTCTATGTTCAAATAACAATGTTGTGCTGAATTCTTTAGAACTATTCATAAAGGACTATCGACATTTTAATAGAATTTTACATTTTACGGTCCGTTAGCTTGCCCTTGACTTTTCCAACGACGATAGCGTATACATAATAGTGGACTGCAGAACTCAGCGCCGGAATCGGTTATGCAACTGATGCCACGTCTTGTTCCAAGTCGTACCAAAATTAGCACCAAACGATTAGTCAACACGTTAGCAATAAACTAGCCGAGGATTTTGCAGGTGGGTGATCATATACTAAAACTATACCTTTATGCAGCTACGTCGTTTTTTGTTGTTCCGCTTCCTTTTCCAACGTGTGGTGGATGAATGTTTTTTGGCACCGATCCCAAAACAGGACACAGCCCCAGAGCTACCTCGCCCTCAACAGCTCTGCGATGGGAGCTCTATTGAGAGAATTATTGATAAGCTTGGTGACCGGTGGATTTCACTCAGGCTTCATCCGAAATACCAATGATTGGTTTACAATAGAAGCCCCAAGCGATGTGATGAAGGCTGCATTCAGGGAATTGCTTTCAGGTTGTTGTTCTTCTTGAAATAATCCAATTTTGGAAATCACTATTTCTTTGATTTTCCTCTCTCCTCAGACACACATTTCACGTTTGCTACACACTGCCTTTTTTGTGTATCGGAACGCACAAGTGAAAAACGCACACTTATCCAGATCAGAAGACTGCAAAGTTTCCGCTTCGCCGTAGATACTAGGGCAGGAGTAGCTCAAAATTGATAAAAATTATGTCACTTGATGTTTCCGTATCCTCCCTTGTAAGGAAAAATCTTTTCTAGGCTGTGTGCTACTTTTCTGCTCGGATTTTTCCAACACACCTTCGTTCAATTGATAGTAAGTACAAAGATCCAAAGGGAAAAAAGAATTATTGATTTAATAACAGTCCTGTCGAGCTAAAAATAAAATATGTACACACGATTTTCTTTTAGCTTCGTTTTCGTTTTCACACTTGCCAGAAATGGAATCTCAACACTGTGTTTTCTGGTGATTAGTTTTCCAATGAAGCGCAACCTTAAACCACATCAGTTTTCATTCCAAGAACAATGTATCCAACACGAAAATTTTAATTTCAATTCCAATTAACCTTTTCGTAGAAATCCTTCAACACTTTAAAATCGCACAAAAACTTCGCGTAGTCACATTACAAACTTAAGAAAATTCAACCCCAAAGACAACGATGAACCAACTTCAGGAAAAACCTCTGGATGAAAATGGACTACAGAGGTAAAATCGCGTCGCGAATGACACCAACGAATCGCTCCAGGAGAACTTGTTGTAAGGTAAACGTCAAATCTGCAACTGGCGAGAAAATTTTCACTTTTCCGATACAGCAGACCATCGAGCGTCCGTTCTTCTGTTGCCGCCGCCTGGCATTCTACTACGACATTGGGACACGCGATGCCACCCATCTGCGCGCGTTTGTGTTGGTGTGGTGTATCGATTTTCCACCCAACAGCCCGTGGACGACGACGCTGTGTCGGGCCAGAAGTGTTACTCACGGAAAACATAGTGTGTTGCAGGCGTTCCCAAGCCCGTGACATACGTTGCTTTTGGTTATCTCACTATCTGGAACATTACTTAAAATCGTTAAGAACCCCGAATGCACAATTATACTGCGTGAAAATTCCCTGATCCAATGTGATTCTGGGTTATGAAATTCTGAGTCATGACATGCGGGGCAATGAGGTAGAATCGCTCCTGAAGTGTAGAAAGAAAATAGCTGCCCTTTTTATTCCTGAATTGGTCTTTTGATATGCAATATCTACCTTCGGGATGTCGGGCCTTTTTACTTTGTACAATTGCTGTGATTTATATGCTATCATTTTACAACAAAGGTATCTATCGACACCACACCAAAATGTATTCATCAACTATCTTCTCAAGAACAATACTCAACAGTTTTGGTTTACAGTATGGCCTTTTATAATGCAATAAAATCAACGAGTGTACATAAAAGTCGCATAATAATGAACGCACTATATACGGTTTGAGAAGACTACAATTTGAAATTAATATTTCTCAAAATCTAATTAATTTTGGAAAATGCAGTCTTCAGTAAAGTTGTTTATGAGGTGGAGCTCTATATGATAGTACAGTAAGGACCAGATTTTGTCAGCCCCTCGATTAATTTTAGGCTGACAAAATGGGGAACCTGACAAAATCGGGTCATTTTATTTTGTTCCTGTTTTTCAAATTTTGATATGTTACATGGTTACATGACCTTTAAAGGGGGCAATGGACATGGGCGTAGTCAGTTTTTTTATCCGGGGCTCCCCCCTCCCTTATATTGGTAATATCGATTTTTAAAACTTAATAAAAGGCCATTGCCCCTTTGGCTACGCCTATGCGTGCATGGCATCAAACGTCATCATCAATTTTAATGTAAACGTGGTAAAACATGACGATACAATTTTTTTGACAAATTTGAAATAGGCTGGCAAAGTCGGGTCAAAAAGCTGACAAAATCGGGGGTAGACAAAATCGGGGGCTGACAAAATCGGGTCAATATTGTACCTCGTTTAATTCGGAATTTGACCTCTAGGTGGCACTAGTGTGCATGAAACTTTCACTTTCGTTTTGCAGATATCTCAGGAGCCTGACCACTTAGGAAGATGGTGTCTTGGGCAAAGTTGTACAGTAGCTCAAGGGCAATAATTATTCTTAGCAAGAGATTCGACATTTTGCTACCAGGCGGCTAGAGGGCATGCAACTTTTGTTTTGAGGATATTCCAGGACCCTGATAACTTAGAAGTACGGCTTTTTTGGCAAAGTTGTTCAGTACCTCAAGGGCTATCATTATTTAAGTCAATCTCCAATTTCAAGACCTAAATAGAGATAGTCTTTGAGCTACTTAACAATTCTGCTGGAGAAGCCACCTTTCAAGTGATAGGGCTGCTGAGATATATACAAAACAAATGTTTCATGTTCATTGGGGTCATTTGATGGCAAAATTTAGAATCAACTAGCTCAATCCATGATTGCCCTTTACTTAAAAAACAACTTTGTCAAAGACGTCGTCTTTCTAAGTGGTCAGTCTCCTGGAACATCTGAAAAACAAAAGTGTCATGTTCACTAGCGCTTGCTGGCAAAATGTTGAATCAACTGCCTATAACAATGATAGCCCTTGAGCTACTGAACAACTTTGCCGAAGGCGGCATCCTTCTAAGTTGTCAAGATCCTAAGATATCCGCAAAATTAAAGTTTCATGCTCACTAGTGTCACCTGGTAGCAAAACCTCGAATTTCTTTGCTCAAATAAAGATAGTCCTTAAGTTAACGAATAACTTTGCCGAATACGCCATCTTTCTAAGTGGCCAGGCTCATGAGATATTTGCAAAACCAAATTTTCATGTTCACTAGCACTTACTGGTGACGGAATTCCGAAACTGAATAATCACTGCATGAAGGCTTTGGAAAATTTAACGATCATTGACACACGAGCCATAATTTCATCCCATTTATCCGCCTGCATTCATACAACACGCATGACATTTATCGTTCGGGGAAGATAACGAGCCATGAACACACTACCAGATATGATGTGCTGCCCATTACTGTGTGTCCACACTTGTAACATTCGCCGAGCCACTCTCTTTCTGTTCAAGAAACAGAGGCGAATATTTTCCATTTACTTTGCTATGTTTGCAACCAAAGGGGTGTTCAATGATCCAATAGATTATGATTAGGTTGATAAAGGCTGCATTACCAGAAAATATGTAAGTTATTACCAATTTTATGCAAACATAAATCACCCGAATGGCTCGATACTGTAGCAGTCTGTGTGAGTTGCTGCTCTTGAACGCTCTCGTGCCACGTAACGAACGAGAGAGTGAATATTTACATTCATGGGGCTCTCCAATTGCGATGTGCCACGAACTGTTATGATTCGCGAACTGTTACACTCTCCGAATATGGTTCGATCGGCTTATTCTGATCAAAATCCAAACACTGACTGCATGTCAGCTTTTGATCTCCTAAACAACTTTGACAGAGATTATTTTTCTATATCTTATCTTGATCGCGAAGTATTTCATGTCGAACATGAAAAACCAAGCGTGTTGTACAAAGTACAACGCACGACTAATCGCGTTACAAAAATTCGCACGACCGGAAGTTGTGGACTTATCTACATCAAGTGATTCTATAACATTGCCTGGAAAACCATTTACCGAAATGCCGTTTCCCGGAAACCATTTCCTGGAATGCTATTTTCCAAAACGCACTAAAAGTAAAATTTCGCGGATTTCGTTTTTTTTGCAGTTTGAATGTCAGAACTGAACGGCTATTCTTTTTTATCGCCACAGCTAAGCGTCGCTGGTTTCAGTCTCGTCGATCGAGGATTTAGATAGATAGGTTAAGGAGGAGAGGAATGCAGCGCGAGTACTCGGCAAAACTTGGAACGATACAGACTGACGCGGAAACAGCAAACCCGCCTATTCCGGGACCAAAAGCGCCGCTTGGAAGAGGTGGAATGCCAAGAACTGGAGTACTGTTCTCAAGAAACGCAAAAGTTCTATCTAAAGCTCAAAGCATCCCACAAATGCTTCATGCCGTCATCTGAAATGTGCCAGGATAAGTATGGGAGCATCATGACTGACGGACGCGAAATGATCGAAAGGTGGAAGTAGTACTTCGATGAACACTTGAATGGCGCAGATAACACAGGCATAGAAGATCAGGACAGGTGACGAAGGTGATGATGGCTACGTCAGCACGATGAACAGTGGAAACCAACCAGCTCCCACGATAGGGGAAGTTAACGATGCCATTCAACAGCTTAAGAACAACAAGGCCGCTGGCAAGGATGGTATCGGAGCCGAATTCATCAAGATGGGCCCAGAGAGGTTGACCAGCTGATAATTAGAATCTGGGAGTCGGAACACCAACCGGAGGAGTGTAAGCAAAGCGTTATATGACCTATCTACAAAAAGGGCGACAAACTGGAGTGTGAAAATTATCATGCCAATCATCTTCCGTTGTCTATCGCCTATGTCAAAACTGCGTGAAGATATCGAGCGAACACTACACTTTTATCGAATACCGCCGGGTACTACGACAAGGTGATAGACTTTCGTGCCTGCTGATCAATATTACGGTGAAGGTGTCAAGAGCCGGATCTAACATTCGAGGCACGATTTTCACGAGATCCGGACAATTTATCTACTTCGCGGACGACATGGATATTATTGGCAGAAAATTTGAAACGGTGACAGATTTGTTCTCCCGTCCTAAACGCGAATGATGAATCGATTCAAAGTAAGACACACTGGTAGGCGGAACTTAGCGCGATATGATACGCCTAGGAAGCAGTGATGCATTTGAACGTGTTCAATTTGCGTTCCAGTTCAATTTTTTCAACGAGAGATCAAGTAGGCTTGAACATTGATCAGTTCAAAAATTTGAACCTGAAAGAGCTGAAAAATGAACGCGTAAGGAAAATAGTTTCCATGGCAGATTTAATAGTAGTTTACGGAACAAGTTGCAGAATGATGACTTTTACAGCACAAGTCGTAAATAGGGTTCCTAGTACCGAGCCCTTTTGACGAGTACCGGTTCTACGGTACTGTCACTCTCAGTACCGGTAGTACCGGTAAAATACCGGTACTGGAAGATTTTTTTGCAATAAATATAAAGCATACAGTATTTGACAAAAAAATGCAGCTTTTTCGAATTTGTCAATAAACACAAGTTTGCTGATGCTTAGTCTTCAATTTTATGAATTATCACACTAAAATATATATGGTCTTAAAATAATAATGAGTTAACCTTCTAATTTATACAATATGTGTTGAAATTCAAGTTTTTTGTGACTGGATGGATCTCATTTATTCAAATATGTCTGTGAAAATACTGTCAAAACTGCAAAGCGTGTTAAAGATAAATGTTCAACTGTCATTCGATTGCGTATTTTTATGACAAGACTTTCAGATACGGACAAAGCTCTTTCAGGGTCATCCGCATGTTGCTCCAATTGTTGCCCATGCTTCGTGAAATGTCAACAAATATTTCGCTTAAAACAGACTTATAATACACGAATGAATTTGAACAATGTATATCAATCTTTGTGCCATATAACTTTACACTTTTAAATTCTACAATATTCTGAAACCAGTCTTTACATTTGTGCCTATTTTTTTTTTAGAAAACTCGATATTCACTTTATTTATATTAGAAAAACGATAATCCGTTAATCCTGTTGGTAATAACAAGATCTTCTGAATCATTTCCGTCCAATAACTTCACCTTCAGTCATTTTGAATATTCCAAAACATGTTTTAATCAAGATGCAAACTATGAGCGTACTTCTAACGTTTTTATGTATGGAGGAAAACCATACTTAGTGATAAAAAGATGATAATTAGAATAAGCCATTATGTAATACGTTCCTTGATCGACCAGTGAAATTTGCCATTAACGAACTTGACCAAACTTAAGTAACATTTAGTGTGAAGAAATTTTTTGAACCAAATTATATTTTTCATCAGTACCGAAAATACCGGTACTCAATGCTTTCCAGCACCGGTATTTCGGTACCAAAGAACTGTTGGTAGTACCGGTACTTTCGGTACCGGTACTCCCGGTACCAAAACCCTAGTCGTAAATTTATCCTACGAGGCTTGCCGAGTAGGATAATTACGACGAGTGCTGTAAAAACCGAGTTCTGCAACGAGTTACGTACAACATTTTTTGCAATTTCGTAGAAGAACACTTGAGAGTATCAGATATTATATCAGAATGCATTCACCATTATTTTACAATTTCTGAAAAATTGTTGTGTAATGATTCATTACGCAACTCAAAACAGTTGCGTAATGAGAAAGCGTTGCGTAATGAATCATTACAGCACTGGTTTCAATTAGGTAATGACTATTCCCGCACTCCATACTTCAGTGCAGGAAAGTAGGCCGATTCATGACAGATTGGCATGATAAAAAACAGCCTATTACGATGAGAAATTGCAAAAAAACACTTTCCAATACAGAAAGATTTTCAAAACATGTCAAGGAACATTTAAGATTCCATACATTGTGCGGGATATGCATTTTATCTAGTTTGAAGTAGTTTATTAAAGTTTTGTGCTTTATTGTGCATTTTGAAGTGAATGGGCACGAGAGTTCAATGTTTAATGCGTTCACGTACAAAATTAGAACGCGTTCAGTTTACCTTTTTCTCGCGTTCTCTTTAAGGCCCAAGTAAAAATGGTGCAAAAGTCAAAACTGATAAAATATAAAATGAAATGTTTAAATAGCAGTACTTTTTCTCTTTTTTAAATAGCAGACAAATCGAAGAAAATAAAAACACACAGTTCTATTATTTGCCAAATAAAAAGGCTGTGTGTTCTTATTTTCATCAATTTATTGTTTTATAAGGAGAAAACTGCATTTTCAGTTCTGACTTTTGAGCCATTTTTTCTTGCACCTTAAAATGCATCACTGCTAGGAAGCAGTTTCGGAATAAGTATTTTCGAGCTGGTTGACGAGTTCGTCTAACTCGGATCCTAGCAACAACGTTAGTCGTGAAATACGCAGACGCGTCATCAGTGGAAGTCGTATCTACTATGGGCTCCTGAAGAAACAGCGGTTAATAAAGATTCACCCCTGCACCAAATGCACGATGATTAAAACGCTAACAAGATCGGAAGTCCTCTACGGGCATGAGACGTGGACTATGCTCGAGGAGAATTTGCAAAATATGTGTAGTGTAGTGTGCTATTTCAATACCTAAAAAACAATGCGCTCTCGGGCTAGGCATTGGATATATATAGAAAGCGTTGTGTTTGGATGGGCATCTAATTCTTTTCGAAAGAGGTGCACTTTGCGAAAAAGGACCACGTGATTATTGAGCTGAAATCGAATTCAGGTTAACTTCTGCGTTCATTAGTCCTCTCATGGCGTAGGGGTAACGCGCCCTAACTAGAGATCAGGGAGTCGTTAGTTCGATTCTCACTGAGAAGACGAGTAAATTTTTCGCAAATCTTCACATCAATTTGTCCATCTAATGCAATTGCAAATTATATGTAATGTTTAGCTTTTCGGTAGTTGTTAAAATAGTTTAGTTTTCAAACGCCGAGTGATAAAGACGATCTTTGGTGGCGTGCAGGAAAACAGTGTGTAGTGGCGAAGAATGAATCACGAGCTCGCTCAACTCTACGACGAATCCAGTATCCTGAAGATGACTAAACTACGCTGAGCAGGGCATGTTGCAAGAATGCTAGACAACAGCCCTGTAAAGATTGTGATCGCATGGGGCGCAGCGAGCAAGGTGGATTGATCAGAAACACCCGGACCTGGAGAACGCGGGTCGCAGTCGAGGATGAAGAGAGTCAAACCATGAATCATGTGAATTTGCGAAATAATGTTGGCAAAGTTTTATCAAGTTAATTGATGTATAAATAAATAAATAAATAGTAATCTATGAAGACTTCGATAGATACATAGAGAATATCACCGTACCTGCCACACGATATACGAATGCGAAAATGGCAACTTTGGCAAAGAAAGCTCTCAGTTAATAACTGTGGAAGTACACATAAGAACAACGTAATGCCAAGAAAAAGAAAGATGAGGACTTCCTTCTTCTTAGCATTAACGTCCCCACTGGGACAGAGCCTGCTTCTCAGCTTAGTGTTCTTATGAGCACTTCCACAGCTATTAACTGAGAGCTTTCTATGCCAATGTTGCCATTTTTGCATTCGTATATCGTGTGGCAGGTACGATTATATACACCAGTGGTCACCAAACTGCGGCCCGCGGGCCGCATGCGGCCCTCAACCAGGTTTTGTGCGGCCCGTGGAGGGATTTTGCATATTAGAGTAGTGTGGCCCGCATGTTGTGATTTCAGAATTTCAAAATTTATAATTTGTAAAGTCTAGCAATCTTTTCCTGTAGTAGGCCATTCGATTAATTTTAGGATTTTCTTCTTTGCTATGTGTTGAGCAAGGGAATGGCTAGCGAGAAACTAAGAGAAATGGATACAGTTTCTTGTTTCTGGAGTTTGTCCAGAACCCAAAGTTTCTCCAAATATTGATATCATCTTTTCCTCAAGAAAGAAAGTGGTTTTTTCAAGTAGTTCTATTTTGGCTATACAATTTCGCTGAAGTTTTAGGTTAGCTGTGGCTAAGGATTTCACGATATGGAGGTTAATTGTTGTTATTATTCTAGTGCTGTAATTACTCTATACTCTATTCAAAAGAATATTAAAGATCATAGAATTTTGTCAAAGCTAGTTTAATCTTTTCGCTTAAGGGGGCAGGATTCGTCGCTGAAATTTCAAAAGCAGTTTTTTCATTCAAAATTAAGAAAATTTACAGGAAAATGTGTTCACAGTATACTACTCTCTAACCGAAACACAGTGAACACTTTTTCATCGAATAATTTTTAGTTTTGACCAGAAAAACTGCGTCTGAAGTTTCGATGATGACGATGATTACGATGACGAAGCGTTGAACGTTAATCTGTTGAATCGGTACTGGATTGTTTATCTCATGATGATTTACTTCCGGAAATCCCATACAAATATACATTACACGTGAATTTTCATGATTTTCATATAAAACGAGTTATACCTGAATATTCAACGATGATAATAATGATGGTCTCATTGCATTCTAGAATGCTTGCAATTTTGAGAGAAAATTAAAAATTTCATGATCTTGCATCAAACATCCGCCAATATTACTTGCATCTTGAATGTAAAATTGCAAACGAGTATGCTCGGTTCTCACGACCGAACTCTGAACAATCTGCACATGAATGGATCTACAGCTCGGTCATTTCATGTGCATAATTTATTTTTCAGTGTAAAATCATGTACAGAGCGTTTTCGCTTGCAATATTCTTTAAAAGAGGACGTTTTGCGTAATTTTTAAGAATTTTGTTTGCAATGTTTGATATAATAGCTGTGTTTTTATGATCTATCACTGAACAATTTATTGCAAATGGCTTTACATGATTTAAGCTAAAAATACGTGGCGTGTAAATCTAATATATATTTGATGTGTAATTCTTGACATTAATCTTTTCGCGAAGGACGAACTCTTGATAATCCAAGGACAATGGTATTACTAGGAAAGATTATTAAAACCACTAGAAACTGTCGAACACAAAAGGCATGCAAATTTCCGAAGTCACCTGTCGACTCCGATAATAAGCCAGTCAAGTTAAGTAACAACTGTCGAAAAATTAGACTGACAGAGTAGTGCCGAGCGATTTTTTTTGGTATTCTAGTCGAGTCGTTTTGATAGGACTTATAAAATAGATATTTTTACATCTTGTGGCCCGCGACATGTTTTAAGAGCAAAGCGGTGGCCCGCCTAACTAGTTAGGCTGAGGATCACTGATATACACTATACTCTATGCCCAGAGAAGTCAAGGAAATTTCCATTACGAAAATATCCTGGACCGACCGGGAATTGAACCCAGACACCTTCAGCATGGCTTTGTAGCCGCGGACTCTAACCACTCGGCTAAGGAAAGCCCCTCAGGACTTCCACATTTATTAATTTAGAGCTTCTCTTTCCAAGAAACATAACTGCACGGTATCAAACTTTCGATTAGTATTGAAGTTTTTTGACAAGGATAAGTACCGTAATCCGGGGGCAAATTGATCACTGGGGTGAATTTGATCAGGTCGGTACCAAATTGCAATGTTAGGGTATTTCAAATTCATTACAAAATTATAGGGTTAGTGAGGTATTTACGTATTTACAAATTCATGTTATTTATATTATTTGTAAATTTATGATCAGCTGGTACTGATCAAAAATGTTGTGTAAGCTCAAATGTGAACTGTTGAACTCATTTCTGAAATGTTACAGCATTACAAACATAGCTTTTTTGCTCATAAAACCGTTTTTTGACAAATAACCTTTTTTTTTCAAAAAAAAAAATTGACTGCATTTAGGCGTATTATGTAGATTTACAAAATTTAATTTTGCAATAAAATGATGAAATATACAAGCTGTAAAAATTTTGACATCATGTTCAAATTTTAGAGATCCAAATTTAGTAGATAGGGATTTTTTTTATTCTTAAACCTCTTGCGGTTGAAAACCACTGGTATAAGTGATTGTGATAGGTAACAATGATACTTCGTGATACTTTTATTGCAAAATTAAATTTGGACGCCTTTTGTGCTAGAAAAGCTCGTCAGCTGGGGCCTAACCGGTCGTATTCTGCATTTTATTCGAAATGTTCTAACAAATCGTTTCTTCAGGGTAGTCATAGAGGACACAAAGTCTGCATCCTTTAAGGAGGAAACCAGTGGGACCTCAGGGATCCGTCATATCGATAACCCTGTTCCTGATTATAATGGATGGCGTTTTCGAAGATCTCCCTGCCGCAGCCCATATATTTATATACGCGGACGATATACTAATAGTAGTATCTGGACCGACAATCGCAGCTACATGCGGAAAAACCCATGCAGCCGTCTCCCGGGTAGCCAAATGGACCACCTCCGTTGGTTTTACCATGTCGGCTTCAAAGAGCATTGGGTTCCACGTATGTATTCTCATCCGGGCATAGAATCAGTTGGTCTCCGATCGACACCAACAACCAAGCCATCCCTGTTCGTAAGACTGCAAAAGTTCTTGGAGTCATATTCGACGGCAGCCTGACCTTCAATCAAGCCCCACTGTGAAGCAGTCAGCGGCAACTGTCGTACCCGCCTGAACCAACTGAAAACTCTCTCGAGACCGCACCGCAGCAACAACCAAGGTATCTAGTTCCGTGTCGCCGCCGCTCTCACTAACAGTCGACTGTTTTATGGTCTAAAAATCACTTTTCTTGCGATAGTGCGCATCGTACCTTCGTGCTGTGCGTACACGAATTCTCTCTGCTCTTGGAAGTTTTCTTAAAAACTACCTAAAGCAATAAATCAGTACTTTTCAGTGCTACATAAACAGTACTTTTCAGTGCTAAAATTAAAAACGGTACTTTTCAGTGCTACTAAAACAGTACTTTTCAGTACTATTTTTTTCTACTATTGATCCCTTTACGATCCTTGTTTGGACCCGTGCCTTCGATTTTTCGTTGGACCCGTTGGCGAAAGCTAGCGATGGTAATCCTTCTTGGACACCGTCTTGGGAAAAAACCTCTCGAAGGTCACGTCTTTCTCGTTTATTAACCCCTCTACCGGCAGCTTCATATTTTACCGCAAGAAAAAATTCAAATCGCGATAACTTTTTTGTTTCTCGGTATTTTTGCACCATTTTTTAACAAGTTCTCAAAAAACTCTTCTAGTTTGAGGATCCGTGTCGATATTGATGATTGGTGATCTGGTTTTAAAGATATTCTAATGTTCCTTGGGGGACCGACATTTTCCATACAAAATGTTTTAGACGGCCATTTTGTTTTACGTCAACTTATCGAAAAAGTAAAATGTGGGCTATACAATGCCATGTAATAAGGAGCTAATCTGAAAAAATAAAACAAATTGGTTAAGAATTTGCGGTGCGCAGCCAAACTGGCTACACTGCGGCATCCATACCAATAAAACCTCCACCAAGCTCAACTCAGTTCAGATCACATTGTTCACACGACAACACCAGCAAATAAATTGCTCCGTCTAGAATTAGTTGTAATCGCGGCGTTTTTATTCTCTACACCTTATTGGTGACCCCGACGTGATTCCGGCTCGAGTGTCCGAACGTTTTTCCTGCTCAATAAGTAAGAAAACACACAAATTAATACACTTGGGCGCAACTGGCTGTGTGTCGATTTTTTGCTATCGTTTGCAGATCGCCATTTTGACTACCTACACGACGGAATTTCGCCAAGGCGCCCATCCACAGCGTTTACAAAATGGCGGATGAACAGCGCTTAAAAGATGAAATCGTCCATCTACAACAACAACTGCAAGCCGCACGAGCAGCCGCTGCAAACAACTCCGCGATTGTGAACAGCGGTATTAATGTAAACAATGCTCCTGACAGCTCGATCAACAAAGTTGCCATCAAATCGGGCCGTTCTGGAAGCGCGATCCGACCCTCTGATTCGCTCAGCTGGAAGCGCAATTCACGCTGAACCAAATCACACGAGAAGACACCCGTTATTATCATGTCCTGGCCGCCATAGATTCGGAAATATTGGCATGCTGCTCGGACATCATTCGAGATCCACCAGTCGACGGCAAGTATTCGGCGATTAAGGATAGAATCATCAGAGAATACAGCATCAGTGAGCAGAATCGTATGCAGCAGCTGCTGCGTGGGTGTGAACTCGGCGATCGCAAACCGTCACAGCTCCTACGTGAAATGCGGGATCTAGCCAGAGATGTTATCACCGATGAAAAGATTATCAAATCTTTATGGATGCAACAACTTCCCGAAACTACTCAAGCCGTCCTGAAAGTATCAGAAGCTAATCTACAACTTTCGCAGCTTGCCGAACAAGCAGATAAGCTCGCTGACATCACCATAACAAGAACAGTTTCATCCGCTGGTGCCCTGTGGGATGAAAACAAAGATATCGGCTTTGAGGAACTGCGCAAGCAAGTTTCTGTGCTTTCCGACGAAATCGCTGCTTTTCGCCAAGGACGAGGTCGTTCCCGGAACAGGAGTTTCGGCAGACAACCTGGTGCCCGAAGCAGCTCCCGAGATAATCACCCGTATTGTTTTTATCATCGAAAGTTCGGCGCTGACGCAAGAAACTGTCGAACGCCCTGTCAGTTCAAAGCAAAAAACTAAGACAGCTGCATTCGACGACGGGCGAAGGCAGTGAGATTCTACAATCCCGTCTAATCATCCAGGATCCCACGACAAACTACAAGTTTCTCATCGACACCGGCGCAGACCTTTCGGTTCTGCCGTGCACACCGTGCAAGAAGCTTAAGCCTACACCAGGTATGAATTTGTATGCAGCTAATGGTTCCCGAATTGCTACGTATGGAACCGAAATATACAAACCAACTTTCGGCCTCCGCCGAAGTTTTCCGTGGCGGTTCATATTGGCGGACGTGACTTCTCCAATCCTGGGTGCGGATTTTCTGAAACATTACGGGCTAATGGTAGACTTGCAAGGCAAATGCTTAGTAGATAGAATGACCAACATCAAGGCACGAGGTCAAATCAATTTGATCACTGGAGGACTTTTCGGATTGAAAACATACTCTTGCAGTAGCGACTATGGCGGTTTACTAAGCGAGTTCTCCGATGTTACTAGGCCACGCCTTCCCAAGCAGGAGGTAAAACACGGAGTCAAACATTCCATCAAGGTTGACGGGCCTCCCTGTCATTCTAAGTTCCGCCGACTACCACCGCATAAGCTCGAAGCTCTTCGGAAGGAATTGAAGCTGTTTCTAGAGCTCGGGTACATCCAGCCTTCAAAAAGCCCGTATTCGAGCCCAGTACATTTGGCCACCAAAACGTTGCAAAACGGTGACGTCAAATATAGACTTGTAGGTGATTACAAGCGTCTCAACGATTCCACCGTCGCAGATCGGTATCCATTACCGCACATTTACGACATTTGTCAAACGCTCAAAGGTAAGAACGTGTTCTCCGTGATTGATTTAGAACGGGCTTACTATCAAATCCCTATGCACGAATCCGACATTGAGAAAACAGCCATAATAACGCCACTGGGATTGTATGAATTTCTTGTAATGCCTCCTGGACTGAAAAATTCCGGCCAGACATTCCAAAGATTCATCAACAACATATTCTTTGACATGCCGTTCGTTATAGGGTACCTAGATGACCTACTCATCTCTTCGTCATCCGAAGAGGAACACAAAAAGCACCTACGTTTGGTTTTTGAAAGATTACGGGAGAATGGACTACAAATCAACGTAGACAAGTGCCAGCTAGGTAAAGAAAAAGTACGGTTCGTGGGGCAGCTGATAACTACCAGTGGTTGTCAACCGATTCCTGAAAAGGTGCGTGCAGTGGCGGAGTACCCGAAGCCCGACACGGTACAGAAACTGAGACGTTTCTTGGCTCTAGTAAACTACTATCGTCGATTTCTTCCACACGCCGCCGAAGCTGAAATTCCACTGCGCAAACTGATGCCTTCAAACAAGAAGAATGATAAAACTCCTATCCTCTGGAACGATGAAGCTGAAGATGCCTTCCAAAAATGTAAACATCGTTTAGTAGAAGCAACGAAGCTAGACTACTATGATCCGGATGCTCAGCTATCCCTAATGGTCGATGCGTCGGATTTAGCTGCCGGAGCCGTGTTGCAACACACGCTCAAAAAAGAATTCTGAAAAACGTGAACTGTCAAAAATACACCATGAACTACCACAAATGGTCACATAAACATGATCTAGTTCACGGTGTATTTTTGTTGTTGACGAGTTCACGTCTGCTGTTCACGGATACGAGAACGGATTTTTTTCTGTGCAGAGATCCAGGGGTGCATGGAAACCATTAGGATATTTCTCCGTCAAATTCAATGACCGTGAACAGCGATATTCTACATACGATAGAGAGCTTCTAGCTGTATATCTCGGTGTCAAACATTTCAAGGACGTCATTGAAGGGCGTAATCCTGTAATATTTACGGATCATAAACCACTAACGTTTGCATTCAAACAAGATGCAAATAAGCCAAGCCCACGACAACAACGAATGTTGTCTTTTATAAGCGAGTACACTACAGATTTGATTCATATCTCCGGCGTCGACAACATTCCAGCCGACGTTCTCTCACGAGTGGATGCCATCTGGTTACCGTCTACGATCGACCATGCTGATTTTGCTAGAAGACAGGACTGCGATGAAGAGTTGCAAAATTGGCGAAACAGCAATCCTGATGTTAAATGCTTGAAACATTCTCGGCTCGCTGTCGAATTGCTTTGCCAGCAACAAGGAGATAAAATACGCATTTGTGTTCCTAGCATATACCGAAAAACGATCTTCGAACAGGTTCATCGCCTAGCGCATTCGGGGGTAAAGGCCACACAAGCTCAAATTTTGCAGCACTACGTTTGGCCTGGAGTTAAGAAGGACGTTTCAAATTGGATACGAGCTTGTAACGAATGTCAACAGAACAAAGTCTCCAGATATACGAAGTCGTTTCCTGATCAAATCGAAATTCCCGATGATAGATTCGAGCATGTTCACATCGATATAGTTGGTCCCTTGCCGATATCAAACGGGATGCGGTACATTTTGACAATGATCGACCGATTTAGCAGATGGCCTGAAGCAGCGGCTATTCCAGACATGACCGCAGAAACAGTCGCCAAAACCTTCGTTGAGGTGTGGGTCGCACGATTTGGAACTCCATCAAAACTGACATCAGATCAGGGTCGACAATTCGAGTCGCAACTAATGAAGGAACTAAACGTACTCCTAGGGCTCGAACGGGTGCGCACCACGCCCTATCACCCACAATCGAATGGGATGATTGAGTGTTGGCACCGACCACTCAAAACAGCTTTAGAATCACACAAATCAAGTTGGACCGATGCGTTGCCGTTAGTTCTGCTTGGTTTAAGAACTGCGATCCGAGGAGAAACATCAGCATCCGAAATGCTATACGGTACAACAATTCGCATACCTGGAGCTATGATAGAAAAGCAAACACTTCGAGGCCCGACAGAATCCTTTGTAGCCAACCTACGGGAAAAAATGAATTCAATAGTACCTCGCGCTGCATCTAATAACGATACAAATCGACAGATATTCATCCCGAAGGATATTGGAAACTGCACACACGTGTTTTTGAGAACAGATAAGGTTCGAGCCGCTCTGGAACCACCATTCACCGGACCATACGAGGTCCTTTCAAGGAGCAATAAAATGTTGACAATTAAAGTTAAAAACAAACCAGTAACAGTCTCAATCGACAGAGTTAAGCCAGCCTACTTTGTCAAGGATCCTGAATTAGCGTTAGATCATCACAGGGCTAGTTCGGACCGTATAACTAAAAGCGGACATCATGTTAGATTCCGGATCCAGTAATTTTCTAGGAAGGGGGAGTACTGCGGTGCGCAGCCAAACTGGCTACACTGCGGCATCCATACCAATAAAACCTCCACCAAGCTCAACTCAGTTCAGATCACATTGTTCACACGATAACACCAGCAAATAAATTGCTCCGTCTAGAATTAGTTGTAATCGCGGCGTTTTTATTTTCTACACCTTAAATTCGTAGAGATATCTTAAAATTACGATATGAGGTTTTTTGAAGTTTTCAAGATCTTTATTTGGTCAGCTTGGTACCAGCAACATAAACGCTCATTACTCAAAGACGGCTGCCCCAAATTGTTTCATTTTTTCACAACATACTCTCATTAATGTATTGTTCCAAAGAGTGAATACGTTAAAAAATCTGTAGCCTAAGATATATACGTGGGTTATGATTAAGCGTCGGTCCCCCAAGGAATTTCGGAATATCTCAGGATCCAGATGACCAATGATCAATATTGACACGGATCCTCAAACTAGAAGAGTTTTTTGAGAACTTGTGAAAAAATGGTGCAAAAATACCGAGAAACAAAAAAGTTATCGCGATTTGATTTTTTTTCCTGCGGTAAAAAATTAAGCTGCCGGTAGAGGGGTTAACTAAACATGGTATCAACAACTAACAAAAGGAAGGGTGAATCTCTGAATTCACTACTTCCTTCCAAAAAGTGGGTTTAAAAACTATCACTACTCGTGGCAAGAATGGAAGAAAGGACGCTTCCCCGGAATGCGAACTTTCTTCCAAGGGTGAAATGAATAATTGTATCGAAATGAGCAATCAGTTCGATGCTCTAGACAAATTTTCCGAACACCAAATCGAAGCAGCCTCTAGCCCAGGCTCTTTGATTCTAGTTAGGAAGCAAAGAGTGCCGCCTATCGTGGTCAGTTGTTCCGAATTTGGGGGATTTAGGCAGGAGATCTTGAACTCCATTAGGGGAATCAAGGTTTCCTTCCAAATCGCAAAGAAAGGAGACTGTCGCGTTTTGCCGGAAACTCTCAAAGATCGTGAACTTCTTCTCAGACAAGGGAAGAAGCACAATTTTTTTACTTATGACGACAAAACTGAACGTTTGTTCAAAGTTGTCTTGAAAGGTCTCTCAAGTGACTAAGTCACCTAAAGAGATCAAAAATGGAATAAATGATTTACTTGGATTTTCCCCAGTCCAAGTAATCATTATGAAAAAGAGAACCCAATCTGGCATTGTTCGGAAAGGGCTTTCTCAAGAATATTATTTAGTTCACTTTAACAAAAAAGAACTAAATAATATTAAGGTGAAACTTCTCAGAATCCAAAGATGGCCGGCACAATGGCCGACTTGTGCCCCTACTCACGATTTCAAAGGCACAAAACTGGAGAAATAGTTGGCAATCGTTTCTGATCTTCTTATTTTAAGCTTTCTGCTAGTGCACAAAGCCAAAATAAAAAGTGCACGGTTGTTGGATGCTTTCTTTGTGAGATTTGTGCCTTTGAAGTTTTAGTGCAATCTTAGAAGTTGATTCAAAACTGTTTCACCTTAAAGCTTTTAAAAAAGCTAAACTTATGTTCGATGTCCGTGTGACGTGGGAACATTTCCAGAAACCTGGAGGAAATTACCAGAACCCTACTCAGTGCCGTCGGTGCCAAAAGTGGGGTCATGGTACAAAAAATTGTCGCATGGATGCTAAATGCATGATTTGCGGAGGTTCTTCTCACGCTAAGGACGTCTGTCCTGTGAAAGAAGATACCAGAAAGTTTGAATGTGCCAATTGCAAGGGCCCTCATAAAGCTAACTTTTGGGAATGCCCTTCACGCAAAAAGGTCATTGAGGCTCGTGCCAGGCACTTGAAAGATAATATCCGTTACGATAACGGTCGTTTCCGGAATTTGCCTGGTAGAGTATCGAACAATGCTCATTTTTCAGTTAACGATCGCTTGATCATGAATCATACCCATCAGGAAGATCATAATCATGCTCATTCACAAACTAATTTTAATCCGTCGGGTAGCCGTTCGAATCTTCCAATTTCGAATGTATCTACCCACGGTAAATCCTTTGCCGATATCGTAGCAGGAAATTCGAACTCCTCCCCTGTTCGATCCATGGGTACCCATTCTACTTGTTTCAAATCAAATGGAAAAAACCCTACCACCACAGGTAACTCCGCTTCTTCGTCTACCGAAAATTCCAATGGGAAATCACATGACATGTCTGCCTCTGATTTTAATTTTCTAACTGAACAATTGAATCTAACGATTGATGCAATGTTCAAAGCCACCACTATGACTGAAGCAGTCCAAGTAGGTGTAAAATTTACAAATCAAATTGTTATTGGATTACGTTTTTCTAATGGATCCAAATAATTTAAATATTTTAAATTGGAATGCTCGTTCTCTGAATGGTAAAGAGGACGAGTTGTTCAATTTTCTTACGGTTAATAACGTGCATATAGCAGTTATTACCGAAACGTATTTAAAACCTGGATCTAAACTCAAAAGAGATCCTAACTTTTTTGTTTATCGTAATGATCGACTTGATGGGGCATGTGGGAGAGTTGCAATCATCATTCATAGACATATAAAACATCAACTGTTTTCATCATTTGAAACAAAAGTTTTTGAAACTTTAGGTGTTTCTGTTGAAACACAGTTTGGTAAATATACTTTCATAGCTGCCTATTTGCCTTTTCAATGCTCTGGACAGCAAGTTAATTTGCTCCAAACTGACTTGCGTAAATTGACTCGCAATAAGTCAAAATTTTTTGTCATTGGTGACTTTAATGCCAAACATCGGTCATGGAATAATTCTCAAAGTAATTCCAACGGCAGAATTTTATTTGATGAGTGCTCTTCAGGATATTTCTCAATTAAATACCCTGATAGCCCCACATGTTTTTCCTCGTCTAGAAATCCATCTACGATTGATT
The DNA here is from genome assembly GCF_002204515.2 of Aedes aegypti. NCBI lineage: Eukaryota > Metazoa > Arthropoda > Insecta > Diptera > Culicidae > Aedes > Aedes aegypti. The sequence continues at coordinate 37,809 of NW_018736115.1, forward strand.
TGGTCTTAACCGACTCTAGTCATCTTTGTAGCCAACTGATTACTCATGCTGATTTTGATTCTGATCATGTCCCTGTTACATTTCAAATATACCATGAGGCGATTCTTAATCCTATGACTCCACTTTCAATTATTTACGAGTCGACTGGAATATATATAAAACGTATGTTGACTCTAATCTTGATGTTAACATTTCTTTAGAAACTAAACTTGATATTGACAATGCTCTTGAAACTTTAACAAATTCCATTGTTGAAGCCCGGAGCATTGCAATTCCAAAATGTGAAGTAAAATTTGAATCCGTGATTATAGACGATGATCATAAACTCTTGATCCGTCTTAAAAACGTGAGGAGAAGGCAATTTCAACGCACTCGCGATCCTGCTATGAAAATTATATGGCAGGATTTGCAGAAAGAAATCAAGAAACGTTTTGCCCAATTAAGAAACAAAAATTTTGAAAATAAAATATCTCAATTGGACCCTGGCTCTAAGCCCTTTTGGAAATTATCTAAAATCTTGAAAAAAAGCTCCTGGCGATGATGGAATTTTCTACATCCTCATCAAGAAACTTCCAGCTTATCATTTTTAGTCGATATATTAAACAAATGTTTTCAATTAGCATATTTTCCTGACAAATGGAAAAATGCTAAGGTTGTTCTAATTTTAAAACCAGACAAAAATCCTGCAGAAGCTTCTAGCTATCGTCCAATCAGTTTGCTTTCATCCATCAGTAAACTTTTTAAAAGGTAATTTTGAACAGAATGATGGTCCACATCAACGAAAATTCAATTTTTGCCAATGAACAGTTCGGATTCCACCATGGACATTCGACCACTCATCAACTTTTACGTGTAACAAATTTGATCCGTTCCAACAAATCTGAAGGCTATTCTACTGGTCTTGCTCTTCTAGACATAGAAAAAGCATTCGACAGTGTTTGGCATGAAGGTTTGATTGTAAAATTAAAAAACTTTAATTTTCCAACATACATTGTTAGAATAATTCAAAGTTATCTGTCAAATCGTACACTTCAGGTTAATTATCAGAACTCCAGATCTGAAAGACTTCCTGTAAGAGCTGGTGTTCCTCAAGGAAGCATTTTGGGACCAATATTACCCAAGTAACCATCCCAAGTAACCATAAGCACTAATAATAAGCCCTTAATCAGCATCATAAATGCGTACATGCATCATAATAGCACCACAAATGCTTACACACCCTATAACAGCACTTCCGCTGCATAGAAACCCTATTACAGCATCATTAATGCTTCTAAGCCTGATGCATACGGGCATTAAATAAGCACTATATTGGCTCTATATTCGCATACAGGGCCTGTTTAAATGCCATCCAGTGTTTTGACAGATATACCACGTGCTTTGTGTTTACATATAGTGGTGAGCGGGAGTCAAACATAAGTCTTCTCACTACTACAATATTGCAGCTTTTATGACGGGGAAAAGTGGTGGTTTAAATTGGTCACTTTTCTTTCCAATACTATTCATCTTATGTGGGCGAAGGAGCAAAGGAGCAGAACTTCAACAACTCAACAATACAGGTGTCGCAGGTTCAAGACGCAAAATGAGGAATTTCATCATCATAAAACAAGGATCAATATGTGGCAATTTCAAGTCCTCAAAAGGATTAAAACCACCAAAATGAATAAGTCTGATACGGAGAAGTACTATCTCAATCATTTTATTACATTTTGCATACTATTCGAGGTTTCCATTTTCATTCATTTATTTATTTACCTCGTGTACCAGCTGCTTGGCCGCATACGCGAAAGCTCTCTGGCTGCGTACGCGAAAGCACAAAATATTCGCCCGAAAAACCTGGCGAGAACAACTGACGTTTCTCACGTGGTCTTATATCAGCACTAGTGATGCCGAGAAGCACGGTTATATCTTGGCATTATAATGGCACGCTATTTCGCCTTTTCTGGCATTATAATAGCATTATATGCGTATATAAAACTGACAAGCATCAAATGATTACCCTATATGCGCATATAATGCTGTTACCGTGCCGCATTATCGTGCTTACTGGTTACTTGGGATAAGCACTAATAATAAGCCCTTAATCAGCATCATAAATGCGTACATGCATTATAATAGCACCACAAATGCTTACACACCCTATAACAGCACTTCCGCTGCATAGAAACCCTATTACAGCATCATTAATGCTTCTAAGCCTGATGCATACGGGCATTAAATAAGCACTATATTGGCTCTATATTCGCATACAGGGCCTGTTTAAATGCCATCCAGTGTTTTGACAGATATACCACGTGCTTTGTGTTTACATATAGTGGTGAGCGGGAGTCAAACATAAGTCTTCTCACTACTACAATATTGCAGCTTTTATGACGGGGAAAAGTGGTGGTTTAAATTGGTCACTTTTCTTTCCAATACTATTCATCTTATGTGGGCGAAGGAGCAAAGGAGCAGAACTTCAACAACTCAACAATACAGGTGTCGCAGGTTCGAGACGCAAAATGAGGAATTTCATCATCATAAAACAAGGATCAATATGTGGCAATTTCAAGTCCTCAAAAGGATTAAAACCACCAAAATGAATAAGTCTGATACGGAGAAGTACTATCTCAATCATTTTATTACATTTTGCATACTATTCGAGGTTTCCATTTTCATTCATTTATTTATTTACCTCGTGTACCAGCTGCTTGGCCGCATACGCGAAAGCTCTCTGGCTGCGTACGCGAAAGCACAAAATATTCGCCCGAAAAACCTGGCGAAAACAACTGACGTTTCTCACGTGGTCTTATATCAGCACTAGTGATGCCGAGAAGCACGGTTATATCTTGGCATTATAATGGCACGCTATTTCGCCTTTTCTGGCATTATAATAGCATTATATGCGTATATAAAACTGACAAGCATCAAATGATTACCCTATATGCGCATATAATGCTGTTACCGTGCCGCATTATCGTGCTTACTGGTTACTTGGGTATACAATACTTTCACATCTGACTTACCTGAGTTACCTTAGGGATGTTAAAAATCTTTGTTTGCGGATGACACAGGCCTCTCCGCCAAAGGACGAAGCCTGCGTGTCATCTGTAGTCGATTGCAAAAAAGTTTGGATATTTTTTCTTCATACTTGCAAAAATGGAAGATTTCTCCTAATGCTTCCAAAACTCAACTAATAATATTCCCACATAAACCAAAAGCTCTTTATTTAAAACCTTCAAGTAGACATGTTGTCACGATGAGAGGGGTCCCAATAAATTGGTCAGATGAAGTTAAGTATCTAGGGCTCATGCTAGATAAGAATTTAACTTTCAAAAATCACATTGAGGGCATTCAAGCCAAATGAAATAAATATGTAAAATGTCTCTATCCCCTTATTAATAGAAAATCAAAACTTTGTCTTAAGAACAAGCTTTTGATATTCAAACAAATTTTCAGACCAGCCATGTTGTATGCTGTACCAATATGGACTAGCTGTTGTAATACCAGGAAGAAAGCTCTGCAGAGAATAGAGTCCTAAAGCCCTGTCCCTATTTTAGTGCCAAACGCTTAAGTTTAGGCCAATAACACATGTTTACTCAATTTTCTAATGTTTTCCGTTGGTTTGAGCCCAAAAAACATTTTTTTAAATTTTGTCACACCCCTTGGCTTAAACTCAAATTTTGGGTGTAGTTTGTTTTCCGTGTCCCTTCCGAAATGTCAGATAGGAACAACCCCAGTGGTCGAACTAAAACTCCTGTGGTGTTTTTGTCGACTAAGCGAACGTCAAACATGATCTTAAGTGTCAAGGTTCATTTATGGACCCAATTTTTAAATTAAAGTTTAAACATGATATAGCCGTTATTTGAGCGGAAAAAATTGCTAAAGTTGTTGCAGTAAGGTGCTCTTTCGTGTTATTGAATAAAAACAAGATTTCATTTAACATTTTAGGACCCAATTCAAAATAAAATTTTGAAAATGATTCTGAGACTTCCTCCCTGGTATAGTACCAATGAGTTACATAGAATATCCAATGTTGAAACATTGGAACAAATGTCAAATAAAATAATAAATAATTTCAGGCAAAAATCTTTACAATCTACGATTAATGCGTTATATGTTTAGGTTAAGTTAGGTTAAGTATATTCAAAGCGTTTTTTTTCTCTTATAAGCAGGTGAAATCAACTCACCTGTAAAAAATCTGAACTGCTACGGCAAATGAAATGTAATATGTTGTTAACAAAATGTTAATTAAATCTTAAATTTGTTTTACCAAATTAGGATGATAGTGTTGTCTAATTACACAGAACACCTAGATATAAGAAATGAAAAAAAAAAAACTTTTCTTGCGATGAACATGAATTGAGACATTGTCTCCCATTTATAATCGCTACGTACGAATAGTTTCGGGTCTCCTCCCGTCCATTCCGGCTGATACAGCCTGCGTCGAGGCCGGCCTTCTTCCCTTCCGGTATTTGATTACTGCTACACTTTGTACGAAAGCGGCCGCTTTTGCAGAGAGGACCGATGGAAACGACAGAACCCACCTCCTAGAGGAGGCCGACATCTTGCGGGCAGTGCTGGAAAAGTTCGCATCACGAAGCAGCTCACGAGTGTATACCAACGCATAACAAACATCACAGACTCGGGAACTGGCTAGGTGTGAGTAAGTCCGCATCCGTCTGCTCGGGAGAACATGTCAAAAGAAGTAGCAACAAGCTCGGGAGCGTTTACTCGCGAGTAACCGAACAAGGTGTGATTTATTATGGTTTTGACAGACAAATTAATTGTATAACCATCATATTGACAGTAAACTACTAGTTTGTAATCAAATGCCCTTGAAAACCATAAATCTCGGAGGGGAAGAAGCTTTTTTGCCAAAAGCACAATATGACTCTGAACAGCTCCGAAGCGGTTCGCGAATCACTTTTAGCTTCAGTTACTCGGGAGCCGACAGATGCGAGTAAACCAGCGCTCTGACGCTCGGGAGCGTTTGGTTTTGTTTTTGTTCCAGTTCAGAAGAAGTGTTCGCCACTTTCCTGTCGCCAAGATCCTCTGGTACGGTGAGCGCGACTGGCGCCACTCTTCTCTCAAATTCGACGGCAGTATAAAGGACAACTTCAGGGCAGGACACTCATCAACACGATTGCGGCAATCCGTCGCCAAAATCCTTCGATCCGATTATACAACACATCAGCGGCGTTATACAGATGGATCCCTCTTAACGCAAGGGGTGGGAATAGGCATTGCGAATGACGAGCTTGCAGTAAACTTAAGTTTTCCCGAACAGTGATCAATATTTTCCGCTGAAGCAGCGGCTATACTATACGCTGCTACCAAGCCAACCTCCCACGATCGCACAGTGATTCCTCTCCATCATCGCATGGTTAACCTATTTTAGATGATTTTTTCATATTATTAATACAGAATTTTATGTCCTTCTTTTCTTTCTGGCGTTACGTCCCAACTGGGACAAAGCCTGCGTCTCAAATTAGTGTTCTTCTGAGCACTTCCACAGTTATTAACTGAGAGCTTTCTTTGCCGATTGACCATTTTTGCATGTGTAAATCGTGTGGCAGGTACGAAGATACTCTATGCCCTGGGAATCGGGAAAATTTCCTTTACGAAAAGATCCTCGACCAGCGGGATTCGAACCCTCGACCCTCAGCATGGTCATGCTGTATGGCTGCGCGTTTACCGCTACGGAATTTTATGTTACCAACATGTTTTATTGGCTTCGTCAAGATATATGGCTCTTGAGCCCATCTAGTGAATTGGTTGAAAAATAGAATCCTTAAGTATAGTTAAATTAGTATGTTATTAAATTATTTTTAAACAAACATGCCTTTTTATGGGCGCCCAAACAGAAGTATTCATTACACTCATTAATATATGACCGCACTCAGTATTGTCGCATCTACTCCGGTTAGTCAAACGACTGAAAATCTATGTTGCGCAAGTTTGCGGAAGATAAGGGTAAAGATTTACCGAAACCTGACGGAAAAATATTCTAATTAAAACTAGTGTGATATATGTACGAGTGTGTGCTCCCATTTAAAAACTAAGTTGAATTCCGTTTGGTTTCCCTCATATATTGCTGTGTGCGTTTGAAATGCAAATATTAAATGCGGGAACACCAAACGCGGTAAGATTTTTCACAAGAAATGCGATGTCAAAGATAGATTTTTCGGGCTAGGGCGGCTATGATTTATGTAATCGTTGCTAGGTGTCCTTTGATTATTTTGTGTTACGCATTTGAAGGACGTTTGCTCAACATTTGCATCTCAAATGCAAACGGCAATAAAGGAGTAAAAAATACAATTACTTTGGACAAAATGCTTTAAAAAAATAAATTCCCACTCAATCTCCATAAAATTTTTAGAAAAGACTTTTCAATTATCGTATAAAAATACAAAAATATGCTGGGAATAAATAGTAAAAGTAAATTTTTCGACTTTTTTCCGCCCTCGTATCATTGTGCATCGTCATAATCACCGACTCAGCAAGTTGCTACTTCGCTCTTCAATCGAAAGTTCCTCGTCATCCGTGGATTCAGGGGATAATCCGACATGCACCGCCCGGGGTTACTATCATGTGGGTTTCAGGACACTGTGGCGTTCCCAGTAATAGTAGAGCCGATCACCTAGCAGATTCCAGGTTTTCCGGTATACAACAACAGTAACCATGCCTGAAATTCGACGTTGAGTAAAATCAACGATACGCCTGGCTTGGCAAACTGAGTGGACCAGCTTGCGAGGGACCTAGGTACTTATGGAAAATAAAAGAAAGTGTCGATGCTTGGACGGATACTAAGTCGATAAAGGACCAGAAAATCATCTCCAGGTTGAGAACTTGCCATACGAGCGTTTCCCACAATCTTGAAGGGACACCTTTCCATCGAATCTGCGAAGTCTGCGAGGTCTGCGATACAAAAAAACACAGTTGAACACGTAGTCTGTGTATGCCCGCTTTACAGAAATTCCAGGCAAATCTACGGGATTTCAGGCAGCATCCGAGACGCTCTTTGAAATGATCCCACGGCAACTGCTTCGATAGTATCTTTCGTCAAGGATACTGGACTCTAAAATTTAGTTTTCTTGTCATCTTGATCTAAACCTTGCTTTAATTTACTCCGCTCTATGTACGTCTGTGATTTTCAAACTCTTCAAGTATCGTCCGTTCTGAACTTTTATTCTGATTCATGTGTTTGTAGTCCTGTAGCTACTCTCAGCTGTTGTGCTGCAACTTTTAACATGTGGCTATTGCTTTTTATACGATCCCGCGATACAGTCTGCTAAGTAACAACTCTGTTAGATACGTAGAATTAATCCAAACACTTTGCAGTTTTTTTTTCAGGCGAGTCCTTCTGACTCGTCCTGTTTATCGGATTGGAGATGAACCTGCCTACGGCAGAAAATCCCTCAATAAAAAAAGGAAAAAAATACTTTGTGCATAAGTTAGTCAATTAAATATCCATTACGAAAAGATCCTGAACGAGCCTAGACACCTTCAGTATGGCTTTGATAGCCGCGTACATTACCTTGAAACTAAGAAAGGCTGGCGGGTCAAACATACGTAGAACGGTAGTGGAAGCGTAAATCACTTAGAACTCCAATTTGATCACACTTCATTGCTTTAATTATAGGTGTATAAAACATAGTTTGAGAACCTATGCCTTCTAGGCGATAACAGCTTTTCCTAGCAATATTATTATACAAACGCAGACAATGACACCATCGACAACCGTGGACGCTTTTGAGAAAATGTTAGCCACCCATAACGCCGACGACTTGGCGGCAAACAGAATTTAAATGTGATGGAATGGCGCAGACGACGACGGGTGGGGTTGGGAAAAACCATGTGCTAATGCTTGGAGCAGCAGAGTGACACACATACTTCAAAGCGAGGCCAGGATGTAGGTATTATCCTGTTTTGGACTGAGTGGGTTGGCTGGGTGGGTGGAAGTATTGAATTTCTCTTCATGACCAGTATACATGCGGCGCAAAATAAATTGTATTGGTGAGGTTTGCGTCTGAGCTTAGAAGATGTTTTAGGGGCGGCTCTTTCAAAAAACTTTTTTCAACAGGGGCTTCACATGATGTGATGGCGATAAAGACTGTTCCGATGATCAAAAATATGCTAACGCTTGATAAAGATTTCAAACTTCTTGCATACAGTGAGCAACATTAGATAATATGGATATTACTGGAACAGTATCCTGATATTTTATAATAGTGTATAATATGTTTTACGTGAAATAGAATGGAACACTTTTTTAATGACGTATTCAGACATAGAAAACGAGCTCCCGTTATTTATTTCTTTCACGTGAGGGACATATTACCCAGGTTGTTTTGAAACGTCAAGATTCGGACAGTTCACAAAAAAACATCTTGTATACCATCAGAAGCTACTTGGCAAGAGATAGGTGCATGCAGACCATGATTAACCTTCTGTCTGTGCGAAAAACAAGTTACGTCGTCTGTGTTTCGGGGATCCCAAATTCAAATCGCAATAACTTTGCCAAATTCAATCGGGTTTTCGATTTTTACAGCAATTTTAAAAATGTGATCTACTGAACAAAAGGGTTTCATGCTGATTGGCTTTTTAAAACGGCGTATAATCCACTATGGCTACAACTGGCGTATGGCCAAAACCGATGCTTTTACCCAATCTAAATACTGGTGACTTAGTTGTAATATTGTCGACAAAAATGTTCGTTGCTTCTCGAGCCATCGAATTTTGTGTTAACGGTTTTAGAAACCTGCAGTATTCGTTTGCTTTACCATATTTTCGAAATGCCAGGTTATAGAGAAAACACATATGACCTTGATTTAATTCGAACAAAAGTGTAACTTTTCCGAAAGCACCAATCTTCAAAATTGAGTTAAGAAACTTGAGGCATATGGGTTTTAAATATTTGATGGCCATAAATGCCAACTAGTGACACCATTCCATACTAATCAGGTATGCCAGTCATTGCTCTTGGCTTAACAAACAACTTTACTGAAAACACAACGTGCTACTTGATCTTCATACTGAAATATATGAGTTTTTAATTTTATTGCTCAGTCAACATATGGAACCTGAACTGAACAACCATTTTACAGTCGTCGAACAAATGAACAACATTGCCAAAGACACTAGTCTTCTAATATTGGAAGGCTCATCAGCGCCTCTTAGTGGCAGTTTTTCTAAGTTAAGCAGACATACAGCTTATAGCCTTTGATTCAATCGGCAACTTTGCTTAAGTAATCATTCTTCAAAATACTCAGTGTCTTGAGATACTGAGAACATCATAACAAATATATGAGCTCCATATACAGTCGCCTCTCCACATCTCGATATCGAAGGGATCATCGAGATAGGGAGAGATCGAGACATAGAACAATTTTTTAACGAATACTAGATTGAAAATCACTCCGTTGCCAGGAAAATCAAAAACAAACAGATGTCATTTCGTCTTCGCAAATTGTTTTGAATCTCTAAAATCTAGTCTAGTAACCTTTGATAATGGGCTTATCGGCATACGGAGAGAAAATTGGGAACGAAAATCACATCGAGATAGGGAGATATCGAGATAAGGAGGATATCGAGATATGGAGAGTGAAAATGTATGCAGAATGAAGGGACCGAAAAAATCATCGACATAGGGAGAGATATCGAGATGTAGAACATCGAGATGTGGAAAGTCGACTGTATTAGCATTTTCTAAGCTAGCGCTATCATGCGGTGAAATTTCCAACTAACCATTGTGTACTATTTTGGTCCTTTCCCTAATGCAAATCTCCACCAAGGAAAGTATAGTTTTATATAGAGTTTCAAAGTTTCAAAAATTCGCCTCCTCACGATCAATCATCCCCCTTTTTCTTATATATTTTAGTAAAACTCAAATAAATTCGCTTTACAAAACTGCAGAAAAATATAAAATCTATTTGTATTTCGCGAAGTTACAGCCATTTGAATTTGGAGCCATTATAATTCCAAAACACAGACAACGTACTAGTTTCATGAAAATTACTCTGAAAAACTTTTTCTCAAGATTATTGAAAAAAAAAAACTTGCGGAAATAAAAAAAAAACTCGCGGAATCTCACCAACGTGTGAAAAAATTTCATAAACCAAAAACACAGACAAACAGACGTCACACTCTCATCATTGTCCATCGACCACCTTTTTAACGGTCGATTCAAAAATATGGTAGTTGGCCTATCCGCCACCCGCAGCGCTCGCATCGTTTTGTTCGCATTTGACGTTTACACACTACCGCCATCTGTTGGCCCATCGGCCAAACACGCTTATTTTAGCATTGGGCGTACATGTCCTCGTGACTATGATTTTGATTGAGATTTGCTCTAAGTGTTACGTCTGTTTGTCTATGCCAAAAAGTTACAGCCCCATCAAAGTGCTCTGGGGTTATATTGACCGGAAACACCCGAAAGGGCTAACTAAATAAACAACATCTTGGCGTAAAAAAATACTACAGAAATATGCTCATCATCAGAAACTGAGAAAGAACAGTTACAAAAACAAGGTAAGCAACAATATTTACTCAATAAAAGACATGATTTTGTGAAACATATTATCCTATTTTTATGTACGAATGCCTTATTTATCCATTTGTACAATTATTCTTCTATGAGCAGATTAGTTCTCACTAAAATTTAGTATCATTTGGACATACCTAAGTAAAAGCCTCCATAAATTACTATTTTGCATGAAAACGAACTTTTTTTTTATTTTGGAAATTGTAATCAAATGGAAGTTAATGGAAAAAACTACCATTCAGCAATTTTGCGCAGCATAAACAGTTTATTTTATCTCTCACACTCTGATTTCCAATACTACAAAAAGGGCTTGTATAGTCGACTTACGCCTTTTTTGCTGTTCTATTACAGTTATTATAATGTTATTTTGCATAAAATTTCAACGTGATAGAACACTTTATTGCCGTAAAGTTGGAAACAACGGTTACTCTTTTTTACAAGGGACTGGCAGCACTATACCAACCAACACAATGTTTCCGTAGCCAGCATTACAAGGCTGAAGCCATAGTCCCAAGCTGACAGTCAACCTCAATGCAGTGTTGCATAGTTTTGATGCTGGCTACGGAAGCATCACAATCTGACAGTCCCTTGCTTTTTTATTTCAAACTAAAAATAGGGTGGTAGGTCATTTGGCATAAAGTCGTTTGGCATAATGGTCATTTGGCATAAAGTCGTTTGGCATAATGATCGTTTGGCATAATGAGTCTGAAACCAAGGATTTCTTGAGATTGCATTCATTTTTACGTTTCTATTGAATCTTTCTGATAATAACAGGCTTGCTGTGGAGTCAATTGATACAAAATGTCACTTTATTCAACAATCATATGCTCTTTAATAAACTAAACAATATTAGGAAAGATATTGCCAATAGTATTTTATTATTTATCCAGAAATCACCCTTCTTTCAAAAAAAGAATTCTTTTTTTGAGTTCCCCTATTGTAATAAATTTTTGCACTGAAGATTTACAAATTTGCCCTTCTTTCAAACATTCTTTTTTTTCTAAATATGATGTAATCATATAAATAGCTATAAAAACTGTTGATTTGAAATTTAAATGAATTTCACCTTCTTTTATACATAGGCTGTTCTTTGGAGCTATATTTTTAGATATTTTTTTGTTTCCAACTGACAAAAGGGTGGCAATCGATAACATTGATCTGCTCAAGTTATCGATTAGTGCAGTTACTTCTATGAGTTGTGCTACTTTTCCCCCAATGTCGGTTCCACGAAAGTCATTACCCCGACCGCCAGTTCCCCGAATGCCAGTTTCCCAAATATCCCGCTTCCCCGAATAACCCACTTCCCCGAAAAGTTTTTGGCATTCATAATTGTCGTAACTTTATACATTTCAGGGTGGTGAACGAACTGGTCATCTAATATGCACCCTTCTTTATTTAATTGGCGGTTCTTTCGAGTTTTGCCGTCCTCAGCATTTTTGCCAACATGTGTTTAGCTGAGTAATGACAGAATACCTCCTTCTTTTGATTGCTTATCCTTCTTTCTCATTCACCATTCAGCCATTGAAGACTATTATAGCACCTATTTAAACTGCAACACTTTTCGGGGAGCTGGCATTCGGGGAACCGACATTCAGTGAAAAGGAGAACAATCACTTCGATGATTCTGAATGCAATTTTTTATGTCTTTTCGTTTTATTATGCCACAATAACTTTTGCGTCTAATCTTCTATTGATTTATTCATAAATTTCACCTTCTTTTAAAAATAGGCTCTTCTTTCAATTTATACTGTTTAAAATTTTATTAATTATTTAAGCTAAATGTTAACCATTTTTATATTTTGCTGTTTTATCAGTTCTTGGAATGATAATTACTTTAGAACCTTTAAAGTAGATGGAGTACCGTGTACCTTTTAATTCCGCTCCTAAATGCTTATCTTTGACAGATACGCGTATTTCGACTACCACTTGCAGTCTTCTTCAGTGTCAGTTACTCGTATCCACTGAAGAAATTGTCGCATCTCTCTACCTTAAATACTAACACCAGATAAGTACCTTCACAATCAAACTACCTAGTAAAAATTTTCTAGGAAAAATTTCGACAGGAGTATACCTGTCATGTCATTTAGGAGCGGAATTAAAAGGTACACGGTACTCCATCTACTTTAAAGTTTCTCTATTTGAGATTCTGCTCAGAGGATTCGAACATTCATTAAAGAGTTGTAATGGCTTCCACGCTTTCCGAATCAAATACTTTTATCAAGCTGAAGAAGTCGATCGCAGGGTTAAAAAAGGACATAGCATTTTTAAGTGAGTGTTGTAAGCTTAATCAATTTAAGTTATGTCTGATGTTTTGTGAAAATATAGGTTATATGGGTACATAAATTATATAATAGTTTAAAAAACCTACGTAAACACAATGTTGCGATCGGATCAAAAATTGATACAGGTATTATATGCAAACAATATTGCTATATTTGAGACTAACTTGATATGACATCACGCGCCGTTTATCGGAAAGTCCACCATACATACACAAAATCAGAAAAGCTTACCTGTTCAAGTGACAGACATTTCGCTTTCTGTATACAACACATGTACGATACCCACTGGTTGTTCAGTACCACCCATATAAGGGTCCATTCAATAACTTCGTTATCGGATTTGGATCCCTCCCCCTTTAGAAGAATAAAAATGCTTCTAATGTCTACATGCTTCTTTATAGAAGCTTACTTATACAAACGGTCTTATTTTTTATTGTGAGCAAAATTTATTTGAAAATAGCCGATTAAACCGAAACTGTCTCCTTCATCTAATAATCAAACAATCAGGCTGAAATTTTGAGCATTTTTATTCTGTATAACAGGATATATGAGAAAATACATTCCAGTTTTTCATGAGGGTGTAAGGGGTTAAATATTGGTTTTGTAAAAGCAAAATTCTAAGAATAAAATGGAATTTTAGCTGTACTGGATGAGTTTTGCTGCAATTTAGTGCGATTGCTCTATGTTCATACAGCATATTCTAATGCATTACTTAAGACGTTTCAGTTCACTAGCATTTATGTTGCATTATGAGAAAAAAAAATGCATACAAAATTTTACTACTTTTCTCGTTAGTTGTAAAGGAACTTCATTACGTGATTCAGTCGATATGGCAATTTTCAACAACTGATTATTCACATTGTTCAAATGCATGTGTCATAATATAAGGCCTAATCCAATTGAGTCGGTTTAATCAACCAATATTTAAATGATTCTATCGCTGTGTTGTACAGATTGAAATCAAGACAAGCAATTGTTTAATTAAAACATATTTTAAATATTAGAAAAAAATATACTCAAGTACATGAAAGTTTATATTTACACCCATGTATAAATATGTAAGATTTTAAATTAAATACCGCCCCTTAAATTTGTACATAATTATTGAACGGCCAAGCTACCGAAGCGATGTTCAATACATAAGCACACAGTTGCGATTGCCAGAGTGGTGCCAGATGTGGTTGTGAAAAGGGATTTGTTTATCATCAAAATTCCGAAAGTGCAGTTACAATTAATTTTGACAGTCAGTGGAAGATTGCCGAAAACATTGGTAATGTTTCAATTATAGGGTCCCAGCTGATTGAGCACATCACTTTATTTTAATTGGATAACTTATTTAACTAGTTAATCACATAGGTAATACATTAGTGTAAAACGAAGGTGGTATGCCCTTGTTCTACGAGAACAAAGAGATTACACCTGGATCTAGATTGAAGTTATTCTGTAAATAGTTATCAGCAGCTCAGTTATCATCATTTAATCGACCATCGCTTATCACTTGTTCCTTCAACGCAGAGTGGCTATCTTGTGTCCACGGCATAATCACATCACTCTTTAATTTCAGTTTCTGTTTTGTTGTAGATACTGACGGATTTTACGGAGTTATAATTCTTCATGGTGCAAGAACATTTGAAATTGCTTACAGCACCAGTGGATCGTGCCTTTGCTGGCAAAGCACCGTGGCAAATTGTGGCCATTACAACCAGCACGGTTTTGGGGGCTATATGGCTGTGGGAATTGCTGAGTGAAGATGAAAGTGAGTATAATCTTAAAGTGGTAGCTAGTGAGTGTATATTTCGATAAGATTAAACTTGCTAGGTGCTTATCGGGTGCACTTTGATCGTTATGGCTTTGGTGGCCTGTGATGATATGGAAAAAGTGAAAACATAATTTTAAAATGATCGAGTAATTTATTTCCTCTAATTATCATTATTCAACTGAATGGTGCGAACAAAAAATATCGTTAAAATTCATTCTTAGGTAATAGGTTGGAAAAACTCAAAGCACTTGATTTCCACTCTCAATGAATCTTTTTCCTTCAGTTATTCTGACATACATATATCCACACTTACATGAGGTTGGAGGAAGGACAATAAGATTCTCAAACAGTTGAATTTATGAATAATTTTTAATAAAATTAATATCGTGCCCAAATCAGATACAGAAAAAAAGTACCATTACATAGTTTGTAATGGATAGGATATGCACAGCACTAAGAATCATCAAATCTATATCTATATGAAAATGTACACTTTTGTGAGCGCATAGCCTCAGAACATCCGATTTGTACCGATTCTATTTCGTATAACTAATTTCCACGCGAAGAATCATAAAGCTTCTTAAAACATGGTAATTTTTACTGGAATTGAAGTTTTGAAATTTTTGGTTTTCCATACATTTGGTTTTTGGGCAAAAAAAACATCACGAAGTTTGCCGGGTCATTTATAAGATCTACGTAACTTTTTTGGGATCATTAAATATGTTTATTACTTATATCCGATACAGTTCTTACATTTAGGGATACAGTGTGGTTTCGGTTTTGTCACTTTCACTTTTTGACAAACTAGACAATCTCAAACTTTAATCATATTTTAAAATTAAATTAAATCATATGCTACACCTAGAATAGATAGAATGCAGCATTTTATAAACGGTGTGATAGGCATTAGCTTGAGTTCTCATTTAAGTTTACAGTAACAACTATACTCATTTTAGGTCTTTACTCGCGCTTCAAACGGAGTTTCTTCAAACTGGCACGTCGAATTCCATCTGTTCGTCAAAAAATAGAAACCGAAATAGCCAAAATCAACGAGGGTTTTACCAAAGATGCCGCACAATACGGTCAATTCACCACTGTTCTGCCACAAGATGGTCTGAAACAAGATCAAATCTTGCAAAAAGTTGATGAGTATCTTGCCCTCGGTCACTACAAATGGAAGGAAGGCTTTATTTCCGGGGCGGTATACTATTTCAACCCGGACTTGGTGAAGTTGGTGACGGAAGTGTACGGAAAGGCATCGTACACTAATCCATTGCATGCGGATGTATTCCCTGGAATTTGCAAAATGGAAGCTGAAGTGATTCGCATGACGGCAACACTATTCAACGGTAGTGCGAAGGCATGTGGCACGATGACTACGGGTGGGACTGAGTCCATCATGATGGCTTGCAAAGCCTACAGAGATTACGGACGAGACGTGAAGGGTATCACAAAGCCAAATATCGTATTGCCAGTAACAGCTCATACTGCTTTCGATAAGTCTGCCAAGTACTTTGGAATGTTTACCAAAACGGTGCCAATCGATCCTGCAACTACTGAAGTCGATGTTAAGGCTATGGAACGAGCGATCAACCGAAACACAGTCATGTTGGTAGGATCAGCTCCGAACTATCCGTACGGCACTATGGACAATATCGAAGCCATTGCCAAGTTGGGCAAAAAGTACAACATCCCTGTACACGTGGATGCCTGTTTAGGAGGATTCCTGATTATTTTCATGAGACGTGCTGGATACGAAGTAAAACCATTCGATTTCAGCTTGGATGGCGTTACCAGCATTTCTGCGGATACTCACAAGGTATGTTACAGAACTATATATATATATATGTAGACTCGTGACTTATCGATTCATTTAATCCTTGCAGTATGGATTTACTCCAAAAGGATCATCAGTGATATTGTATTCGGAGAAAAAATATCGTCATTATCAGTACACAGTAACGACTGACTGGCCAGGAGGTGTGTACGGTTCACCAACTGTCAATGGATCTCGTGCCGGTGGAATTATTGCAGCCACTTGGGCCACGATGATGAACTTCGGCCTCGACGGCTACGTGGAAGCTACTAAGCGAATAATTGACACTGCTCGCTACATAGAAGCACAGTAAGTTGATAACTGACTTCAAAGATACAAACAATACGTCACATGAATTTGTTTTCATTAAACGTCTAGGCTTCGCAAGGTCGATAGTATTTATGTGTTCGGTACTCCAGCGACAAGTGTGGTGGCTATTGGGTCGAAAGATTTCGATATTTTCCGTCTATCCGCCGAGCTGAACTCCTTAGGGTGGAATCTGAATTCACTTCAGTTCCCTTCAGGGTAAGATGTTAGAGTTGGTTATCCGTATATTTTTCAACAAAAACTTTCTTATAGGATTCACATATGCGTTACTTACATGCATACTCAAGATGGAATTGCTGACAAGTTCGTGAACGACGTCCGCACCAAGGTCGCATTAGTCATGAAGAACCCGGAGAAACCAGTGGAAGGAAAGATGGCTATCTATGGAGTAGCTCAAGCTGTGCCTGATCGGGAAGTGATAGGTGATTTCACCAAATGTTTCATCGACTCCATGTACTACACACCAGACAGCCACTAATGTGAAGGATGTGATGTGCATAAGGCACGAAAATGTCGGCATGATGACATGATCAAGTCGCCGAAGAATGTGCCGATAATGCATTTAAGTGTTAAAAATAACTGACTCATAAGAAATATATTTATGAAAGTTGAAACTTGTGTATTGGAGTAAATTAGCAAAATCGATCAAGTCTAAGTGGGATTCAACGAGCTTGAAGAAAGATAAATGCATGGGAAAAACTGTTTTCTTTTGGCCGTGTTTGGCCCTCAGATTTTCGGTCCAGCTATGTAAGCTTCTAAAAAGCTGTTTAGATGTGTAGGATTCTAGTATATGACATAGAGGAAGTAGTCGTGGTCAACAACCGTATGTCGGAGCGAAAGGCGTTTATCTCGGTAGGTGATTGCACCATTTAGTCCAAGCGATCGCCCAAACATCCCGGGGTAATGAGTGAACAAGGACAAGTTTCCGGCTTTCGCCACGTTCTGGATACAGGGTTCGCCGTAGAGCCTGACGAGCTCGTGGTTCATTCTCCGCCTATGTTCGAACACTCCAAGTGCTTGCAGCTCCTCTTCCTGCATGGTTTTATTGGCGTTTGTACATGGTACGTTTGATGCGGGGGTGAATCTTTCTCGACAGCAGCTTCTTCTGGAGCCCATAGTAGGCCGACTTCCACTGATGATGCGTCTCCGCATTCACCACCGAACCAACTTTTGTCGTTTCACGTTTCAAGCTAGTGTACAGGTCTGCTGACAATAACCATATCATCCGCGAAGCAAACAAATTGACTGGGTCTCGTAAAATCATACCTTGGTTGTTTAACCCTCTAATACCCAACCCCGCCTTTAGACGGGGTACACTTTGCAAATTTGTGTATTTTTTGTAGCTCGAAAATAAAAATGATTTTATTTTTGGTTTAAACCTTGGCTCATAACACGCATATTAGGGAAGTTCTTTATGACTTTTGAAACAATTTTGAATTTTTGAAAAATATTTGAAAAATTGTATTCTTATATAACCTACAAATGCCTGGGGTTAATATAACGTGTAATATAAAAAATCGTATCTCTAATATTTTTCTACAATCAACCTATCACAGAAGAAGAGCCTGATGGTATTGAAATAATTTCCAATCTGTTTTTCCGTTAGTTACACGGAAAATAAAATATGCTTCAGAAAAAAAAATAAAAAAATAATATTTTCAAAAGTACCGTAAAAATTTGATTTTTTATTATTGCCAAAAATCAGTACTCAGGAGAGGCTTCAAGAAAAAATAAAAAAAGATAGGGATGTTCAAAAATAAAAATTATAAAAATTAAAAACCAAAATTCATAGATTTGCGAATAAAAATAAATAATTGCCCAAAACGTGTTTAGAACGATTTTAGATAACGAAAAATGATATTTAGATCGAAAATAAAAATTTGGGTATTAGAGGGTTAACCCGGCTCTCCGCATGACACCTTCAGCGCGATGTTGAACAGCACGCACGAAAGTCAATCACCCTGTCGAAGTCCCCGACGGGATTCGAACGAACTAGAATGTTCACCCGAAATCTTCACGCTATTCTGCACACCGTCCATCGTTTTTCTTATTAGTCTCGTGAGCTCCCGGGAAAGCTGTACTCATACATATTTTTTTATAGCTCTTTACGGTCGATGCTATCATAAGCCGCTTTTAAAATTGATGAGGATTTCTGGGGGATTTGCCGTACAGTAAAGGTTTGGTCCGTCGTTGAGCGGCCGTTGATGTAACTTGTGTGTGTGAAACTGTTCTGTTTCCCAGATTCTGACAATCAGCTGATGGAAACAAGTGGCCCATTCTGATGAGTTCAGCTCCAATACCATCCTCACCAGCCGCCTTGTTATTCTTGATCTGGTTGATGGCATCCTTCACTTCCCCCAATGTGGGAACAGGTTGGTTTCCTTCATCCGCCTTGCTGACGTACACTGAGCCTATTAATCCGATTATATTTATCTGGAAAATCATATACACGCATCAGAATTCATATTAGATAGGTTTTATTAACACCCAATAAAGGCTATATGAAGGTCCAACGAGGTTTAAATAATAACCATATGGAAGTCGTTTGAATTTCACATATAACTTAATGGACATAGCTTACCCATTGAGTCATTAAAAAATCAGATACGTGTTATATGATTTTCTATTATGAAAAAATCTGTGTTCATATTAAGTGACACGATGGCGGCCACTACATACAATTTGCTGGCAGATTATAGATTTACGACAAATTCTTGCAAGCTTTTAAGGGTAAGCTAACAAATACCAGCTTTTAAATGATTATATAGTTTTAAGTATAGATTTTAGAATGTGGAACCATTATTTACTGCTCGTTGGAGAATTTCGCTTCTAATTCCATACAACTGAGAACTTTATGTAGTTGGTCTAGGTGAGTTGTTTTATTCGGCAGTTAATTTTGAGCTTAAATTTTGTTAACATGGTTTTATTGTTTTAGATTTTGTACCGACCATGCTACAGTTAAAATGTTGTTGTTTAAGTTCCAGTAGTAACTGAGATGGCTTTACAGGTAGTGGATCCGAATATCCGGATAATTTGAAGACTGGAAAAGTACTTGGTTCCCAAGAAACAATTTTGGGCGGTTAATAAACATGTCTGCTGAACTAGTGCTTAACAACAGCTGTGGCTGTTGAACAAAATTATATGCTGTATAAAGTGATGATCAAATGTTGCATAAATTCTGAACAGCGCTTTTGTTCCTCACTTTCATGTTATTTTAAAAGCTCGTTGAACCAAAGTTGATACAACGTTGGTTAATAACTTAGTTTGGTTGTCTAATAGTATCTCTTTAATAATAGAGCTGTTTCTAGCGATTCAGATTCTGTTGTTCCATACGTGACATAGAGTTTACATGCTTTGACAACACTTGTTTCATCAATTTTCAACAATGGTACAGAACTACAGTGAATTTAAACATGTTTGCTTGAAAATGCTTTAAACTCAACGTTTTAACCGACTACAAGTCATTGCGCGAAATCTGAAAGCTCTTAAACATACAATTAAAAACCAACTTCCCAACAAACAGTTTTTGTCTTGATAAAGGTTTCTCAAAGCTGTTTTATTAGTTGTTTAATAACTGTCTTAATTAAAAAGAAATTATTATTCAATCGTTATTCGCCCAGAAATGGAGAATCTATTCAATAACAACCATTTTATTAACGTTATATAGTGCATATTTATTCAATGATCTTACCTCGGCCGTTCAACAGTAGTAACATTATAAGTAGACTCTAAAATGTTTATTCAACTTCAAACCACCAGTTATCCATCGAACTTCCAGAAATAGTTGTTCAGCGTGTATCTACCAGGGTTCTATAACGAGTAATAACTAAATTGTGGAAGAAAAGTTGTAGAAGTGTAGAAGTCTATTGCCACCGTTATTCAAAATAATAGTCTTTGTACAGTATTAATTCAACTACATATTTTGATAACGAGATTATTCGTCTATTGTGAAACTGTAATAAAGCTGATAGCTTCGATAAGTATTGCTATTGAGACCTTTTCACAAACAATGTTCAACAATGGTGTTTACATACACCGAAGGCGAGGAAAAGACTTAGACGATGTTTAAACAACATATGCACGATAACTTGTTCGATTATCTTATTGTATCTTTAAATACTGCTTTGAACCTGCAGATGTTTGTTACCTTGTTTGGAGCAGTTGAGTAGCATGCGCCTGTAAATCGGAAGGTCCTGAGTTCGAGTCCCGGAACCACAAAAATGGTTGAACAATTGAAATTCAATAATTATGCATCAAATTATAGATACACAGATTTCAATATGTAATAAAGTGTACAAATAGAAACATTTTTTTTATATTTTCGTTATCAAATAAATATTGAAGAAACATCTAAGAAACCTCTTTTGCTACGTTTATACAACCAATTCTATAAATAAATATGATACCCATTCAAGTCGAACAAAGCACTAAAACAAACTGTGTTCAGCATGTTTTTCCGTTGAGCGAATGTTGAACAAGGGCTTCTATTTTGTGTACTCATGATCATAAGTAATAATTGCATCAACAACTTTTCTTCGACAATCAAGAAATAACACATCATGCAATCCTATTGAATAAATGTTAAACTAGCATCTTATTATGCTCTATGGAAATCTGGTGGTTTAAATATTGTATAAACATTGTAGTAGCTATTTATGATGTTACAACTGTTGAACAGCCGTGGTAATATCATCGAATAAACATGTACTAAATTACGTTAATAAAATGGTAATTGTTGAATAGATTCTCCATTTCTAGGCGAATAAGGCTTGAATAATAGTTTTATTTTCACTAAGTCAATGATAAAGCGACTAATAGTTTAATAAAACAGCTCTGAGAAACTTTTCTTAAGGCCAAAATTGTTTCTTGGGTTCCTCTCAAACCATGTCAACGAATAAATCTTCTTCGTAGATTATAATATGTTATGTTGAATAAATAATTTTAAAATGTACAACTTGAACGCATTTTTATTGTTGAAATTTTATTTCAAATAATCATATAGTAAATGCCATTTGAAAACCATTTCAGTTTTATTTAAGAAACAATTATTATCTATATTAGTTTCGGATGAAAAGTATATGATTTTGTCTATGATACCAACTTCCACTGGATTCCATATCCATCGTCTTTATGGTTAAAAGGTATGTGATTTTCATAATGAACTCTATCTATACGATTTCTAAATAAGAGTTAATTGAAAAGCATTATGGAAAAAAGCTATATGTTTTTGGTAATGACTTGAACATGATTACTTCTCACAGTGTAGTCATGTCCTCCGCTGTCGTGACCCTCTGTGTTTTTGTTCTCCGGGCCAGTCTTCCCAAACGAACACCAAACACGTTGGTTCAGGCGGTTTGGTACGCTCCTTGTACTCTCTTCTCGTGTGTAAACCGAAACGCTCGAACCTGATCCTAAACACAAACATGTGCAAAGTGAACATCGGTTTGCACACCGCATAATGGTCGGGCTCAATATAAAGGAGCGGCCAAAACTAGCAAAACACTCTTTTGAGATTTTTATGGTTTTTATCATTTTAAAATATACCTCATGTATTATATTTTTATGATTCCTAATTGAAATTGAACTGAAATTTAAATTTCTTTTACTTTTATGACGTCGAACTGACAGAAGTCAAAAAAATGAAAAATGTAACAATAAAATAAACTACAAAATTCATATTAAAGGAATGCAATATTTTCCCAAAATTACGCACTATCTGAAAGCTTATGGTTCAACAAATATTTGGTTGAAGCTTAAATACTAATACTGTTCAATTTTACATTTTAGTAAATTTGATGATTTTGAACATAAAAAACAACTCTTGTCGCGTCATGTCGCCGCCATTTCGAATACTACACTTTAAAATGCATCCTTAGATCTTACAAAAAACGTTTAAATTTTTTGCAGAAATTTGCTGTTTTGCAAGTTAGAGCTATTTGAATTATTCAATATTTTCATACATTTTGATGCTATTTTCCATACAAATTTGATATAAAATATATTTAACCACTCTTCATACATATTTTGATAAAACTCGTTAAAGTACAAACAAAATTTGTGCTTTCAGCCAAATTTAATTACATTTCTAATAAAAAAAAACTTTAAAAAAAAGTTACGTAATATGTGAATAACCCCTAAGGAAACAATAAAAACGCCAAATAATATATTCAGATTACACATTTCATCGCTTAAGGCGATAAAACTAGTTTTGGCCAAACTTCGTTTTTTCCGACCATTGTTCACCGGTTTAAAAACCGGTCCATTTGAACCTCGATTGTCACCGCGGTTCAAATTTTGGTGCAAATCATCGGATGCTGCAAAAAAGAAAGGCAGAAAACGGTGAAACCCACGCTTATTAATTTCTACTTATCGTGTCTTGTTGTATGGTATAGTAAAATCCTTTGTTTTTTCATTAAGTTACCGCTAAATGTTACCTAAATAATTGTCTTAGGTGATCTACTTGAATAAAACATTTATTCAAGCCTCAAGAGTATTGTGATTTGTGCCAAGAAGTTCTATATATGATCGTATGAATTTATCCGCGTGGATTTCAATCGTTCTTTATCAAAGCAGACATTGCGCCATCAGTTGAACCTAAGTTTAAACCGAAGTACACATGTACCGGGTTTGGCGTGGTACTCCGGTACAGAGACGCAGCGCGTTTGCGATTCAACGCAAGTTGCAAGGTTCAAACCAAAGTTTAACATCGGTTCTGTTCATGGTAAGACTGCTGCGGGCCTTTCAGGTGCTCATCGTAGTGCTGCTCTGCCCATGACTGCATATCAGTCACATTCGACATTTTTAACAATTTCGAGTTAATACCGTGGAGAGTCATCAAATGATGCATACTTTCGATCAATTTATTAAAATCTGTGATTTTGTTCTAGAAAATTCGAAAAAATACCAAGTTGTTTTGTCACACTGATAATTGTAACCGCATAACAGTCACATTGTGATTATGCATGAGCCTCATAATGTAGTTGCAAAGAAATTTCCATCAGAATTTTTTTCTGCTTATTCACCCAATATATAACATGAGCTGTACAAATTTTCAGCCTCAAATGAGCACTTTTGAGTTCCTGGTAATTTTTTGAAATTTTAGTTTCTTCCCATACTGCCATAAAATTCACACTTGATGTTCCATTTACTCAATGCCTACTTTTGTCGAATGTTACAAATATGCAGTTATGGGCAGTGCTTCCATCTTTCGATCACGTCATGTCCGTCCGTCAAGATGCTTCCATCCCTATTCCTACACGCAAAAAATATGTGCGGTAAAAATTACCATTTTAGGGGGTTAACTTAAGCGCTCGCACCGGAAATTTTCAGCAGACCAGAAATGCGCTTGATTTTACCATGTCTGTAGTCGAAATCAGATTGTTGTAAATTATTTCTGTCAAATGTACCAGTAATGTGGTGGGATGTACCGTAAATATAGTAAATTGGTCTGAAATTGCATGGTAGTTTCAAGAATGGGCGTAGTCAGCTAAAATTGTAATTTTTACTACAGAATTTTTTCCCGTGTACACATTTCGGCTCGCGACACGAAGCCTTTACGGGGTGCGTTGAGCTTCTCGTAGAACTTTTGGTGTTTATTGTGAACGATGCAGCTGCTCAGCTGCAATTCAACAAGTTGCCACGTTGAATATGCCAGTGAACGGGCATCTACGACTATGACGGCTCTGCTTAGGAATTGGGGAAAATCTGGTCGAAAGCGCTTAGTTAGAACGAGCAGAAACCTCATTACACCCTAACATTCCCTCCCCATCCCAACTGACTGTAAGGACTTGGCCGGCGCCGTTATTGATCTGCTAAAATTGCACTTCGCGAGTAAGCGGAAACTTCCATCCCTTAGTCATTTGGATCCTAGTGCAATTCTTACCAGTTCCGATCAATCACGGAGTAGCAACCATTGACATGTACAGTCAGTCTATGCTATGCTATCAGTTTGTAATAATACTTAAAACAGTAGCTTGCTGATGGTAATTTGATGGTGAAACGTGTCAAAATTCATCATGAAAGTTGACAACGACACTAAATGGACAACTGCTACGTGGAGCGCATGATAATAAAAATAACAACATTTTTTGCATAAAATACATTCTGTATGATTATATCTTCAACTTTCTAATAGAATACTATTTTGAAAACTTTTCCTAAATGAGCTATGATGGAAGGTCCCACTTACCGTAATCTGAGGTAACATTGATCATTTATATTTTAATTTATATTTCTTTAATTTCTCATTTGAAAATGCAAATATCGCAAGTTCTATATTTTTAAAACTTAATGAGATAACTTGGCATGTGCCAAAAAATCACCTTTTTCTACCCGACTTGACCCAGTGACCCACCGCAATAACTCAGACTACAGGAGTATTCCCGAGTTCCTCCGACAACTTTAAGAAACTAGATATGTGGGCCAGTATACTGACAAAAAAATATTTGAATCCGTTAAGTATTCGCTGAGTGGTAAGGGTTTTAGTATTTTTGCTTTCACTCAGGCCTATACGGGTTAAATTCGGTCAAGGATCCTTCCTGGATGGAATTTTTCTTGAATTCCCAGAATATAGAGTATCTTAGTGCTTGCCTCACGATATACAAATGCAGTCATGGTCAAATGGCAAATTCCGTCACCGACAATGCGAAATTGAAGTGGAAAGCTTTATTGTCTTCTCTGGAACCCACACCATTACCACTTTATCTTCGTAACGTTGAAGGCCAGTCTGAATCACTTTGCTTCACCCTTCCGACTGAAGTATGTTTCCGTCATATTATTAAAGTTGCGTGCTACAATGACGATGTCCTCGTCGAAACCATGTAACTGGACAAACTTCGTGAAAATCGTAACACTTGTGTTTTTCAACGGTCTCCTTATTACTCCATACAAAACTGTATTGGGATTCAAGACTAACCCAGCAGACTGACTGATAATAGCGGTTTAGTTTATTAACACCGCGCAGCTATTCAGCAAGACAATGATGAGGGTCGTGGGTGCAAATTCCACCGGTCGAGATTCTTTCCGTTCAGGACATTTTGATTACGTCTCAGGGCATACAGTATCGTCATTTTCCATACGATATACACAAACAAAAATGATAAGTTGACGAAAAAAGCTGTAGAAGTACTATACAAGAACACTGAGCCAAGAAACAGGATCAGTCTCAGCATGGATTTTTTGTTATAAAAAAGAAGAAACATTTGTAATTCTCGGTATATATCAAGGAGGTTCTTCTTTGCAATCAACCGTTACTAACGATGTAAACTGCTGAATTTTCAAATGTTGAATCCAGAAAATTCAATCTATCGACGTACCTGGAACCTAAAACATTAGACAACAAGAAAAATAATTTACACGCTTATATTCTGTACTGGTTTTTAGATTTGTTGATTCTGAACAATGAGAAAAATGTTCCAATGCATCGGGCTATAGATAAAAGGGCGGCACAAACTACCAAAAATGATTTTGAGATTTTTATGTTTTTTTATCTTTTTAAAATATACCTAATGTATTTTATTATTATGATCCTTGATTCAAATTGGATTAAAATTTTTAATTTATTTAACTTTAATGCCACCCAATTGGCAAGAGTAAAAAATCGAAAAATGTGCTAATCAACAAAACTACAACATTCATGGACTAGGTATTCAATGGTTCAACACTTTTATCGAGCATAAGGATGGAAACAATATTTGCCTGAAGTTTTAGTACTATTCAGTATTTCACTTTTGTAATTTTGATGATTTTCATGAAAAACAACTCTTGTCGCGTCATATCGCCGCCATTTTGAATAGTGCACATCCAAAAGTATCCTTAAACTTTACAAAAACCTACAACTGGTATAAAAGTAATATTTGATAGATAACTTAGGCATACAAAGTTCTCCAAAACGTTCAAATTGAGTTTATTAATGGTACGATTTTAGATTTGGTTTTCTAATAATTGAAGTTCATGAAAATGGATTGGTTGCATATTGGTCTTGTAGGTGATGCCACAGCCGGAATGTCTCTGTTGTCGATGCATCCGTTATCATCAAGTTTTGTCCGATATCCATAATCGAAATGCCATCGTCACTTTCCTGTACTGTCGGCCATTCTAAATTCTGCAATAACGGGTCAAAATTCGGTGTTGGATCGCTGTAAAATATACGATTAAATTTTGCAGTTCTTCACTTGTAACGTGACGAATATTTACCTATATTTAGCAAAATTAGTCCACATTCGTACCATTCGATCGCTAACGGTGAACGCATGGCTTTCAGGTGGAATTTGTGCTCCCATTTGTTCAGCCAACTCGAACAGATACGGAATTTCATCGGTATGAGTCGCACCCGGATCTGTTATGCCGAGAGATTTCTTGAACAGATTTAAATCTCCATCGTACGAAAACTGATAGTAGTAAACCGGCGCTTGGCTCTGGCCGTGAACTTGAGCCGTGTAGTGAATAGGAAATAGGAACATATGATCTCCATAATATCGACTCCATTCGAAGAATAGGGCGAGACTCAATTGCTGGTTATTGAAGTAGTGTTGGCGGAATGCACTGCTGACTGCTGCAGAGGTTGGAGATGCGGTATAAATGTTCCAGAAAAAGGGTACAAACAAATCATGATTGGCGTTGAACTGTGCGAAAACAGTTTGATCAACCGCAAACTCTACGGTAGTGAAGAAAGAGCCTTCAAGATCGTTATAACCCATGAGAAAAGGAATAGTATGTTGTCGTGTTTGCATTAAGCTCATCGGATCAGTAGTCAGCGCTCTAAGTTCTGGAGAGTTTACTGGTTCAACAGTAGGCGCAAAATCCAATGCCCGCAAGAATCTCGGAACTGGTATCGTCAGCAAAGCCTCTTGAAACGGAATGAAACTACTGGCTGGAAGCATTCTAAGCTGGTCTACGTAATTTGCACTATCGCTTGATAGGCCGAAGAAGTTAGCCAATCTATCAGCATAAAATCTAGGATTGGTTTGAAAGGCAAATGGTACTATTGCTGTTCCACTTTGAGCTATCGCTTTATGAAACAAACCATTTGCCATGTCGGAAAGGTACAAAAAGTGTACCAAGGAAGCTCCAGCTGAATTCCCGATTATGGTAACGTCGTTTGGATTGCCACCGTATGCAGCAATATTTCGTTGTACCCACCGAAGCGCTTCTATACAATCTTTGAGGCCCCAGTTTCCTTGAGCATGCTCATCTCCTGTGCTAAGGAAACCTAATGCACCGAGTCTATAGTTAATAGTTACAATTACTACACCTTCTCGGACTAACTTTTGCGGGTCGTACACTTCTGCATCTCCGAATCCAGAGCTATAACCGCCGCCATGGATCCAGACCATCACCGGCCGTTGTCCAATCAGTTCCTGACTATAAACATTCAAGAACAGGCAATCTTCGTCACCGATGATCTCCAAAGTTAGAAGTTCGTATTGAGGACAGAAAGATCCGTGCTGGCTGGCATCGCGAACCCCACTCCATCCCGGATGAGGTACCGGATTTCGAAATCGAAGATTATTAACGGGAGGCTGCGCGTAAGGTATACCTTTAAAAGAATAGTAGGAGCAAAATAATCCGCACGATTCGACAGTGCCTTGGATTTGACCAGAAGGTGTAGTTATCGTTGGTCGATTTTGTGCGGATATTCCCGTAATTAATACAGCAGCAAACAGCCAAAACACGTCCATCGTACAATAATTTGTAGAACAAACTGGTACATATGTTTTATCAAATCGGTAACTCTAAGCATGCGATAAGATTGCACACTGTACTAGGTAAATGCCATACACACAGCCCAAAAGAAGTCGATGTTTTTCAAAATAAAACCGCTTTTTTGTTCTTAGCCTCTTGTCTAACGAGTCCTATACCGGCCGAGGTACGGACAACCATAGGGAAGATAGGAACTATAATTTTATGCTGACAGGGAACGAGAGGTTTGCTTCTAAATATAAAACGTCTGTTCTACATGTTAGAAGTGGCTCGCAACCAGTCTTCAAAAAAAGCATGAGCGACGCTGAGCTTGTGAGCGATTTTCGGCAGTGCGCGTTCAACCTAAGCACACGCTCTCTTTTATGTTCATGTTCGACGAAAGCGCTGAACTTGGAAGCACAGCATGAACGAGGTGCAAGTGAACTCAGACTTGCTTCTCAGGCTAGCAACTCAAGCGCGCAGCTCAAGTGCGTAGCTCAAACGCACAGCTCAGGCTCGAACTTAAGCGCAAAACTTCGTTTTGTACCTTATCTCATTCGCTTTCGTGTGTGCACTCTGCAGACAAAACAGATAGCGGTCTATGAGAATGAATATGAGGATGGTTTTGCTGCCATCCTCAGCCTTCGTCAGCAGCACCACACTCGTGCTGTGTATTACTAGCGAATATTACCGCGTGTGCTAAATACACAAGGCGATCGATATATTTTTAAATTTTGTGTGGGACAAAGTTGTTTATTTCATGGAGTAGGGAGCCTACTCCTTTTCCTGATAATTTTAATTTACTCCGAAAGTTTTTTTTGTAATGCTACAGAGCTCTTTTTTAACCACAACACGTCGCACAGTGGGACGAAATCAAAAAAAGTGGGACATGTGTGTTTGTGCTGAAACTATTGGGTTTAGCGTTTCGACATGTTCTACAAAGTTTCATCATTTGTTGAGTACTTAATTTAGACACTGAAAAAAATTTCACTTAAAGTGATATACACTGAGAAAAAAAATTAACTTTTTTAATTATTGTCAAAATTGAAAACTGTCTAAAGAAGTATTGTAGGCGACATCATTTCATGAAAGTTTGTCGAAGACAGGAAAGCTCTATCTCCTACACTGACGAAGTTAGGGGGTAAAAATGATGGGTACCCTCTTAAAACTCATATTTTCTCCATAACTTCTAAATTTGAATTTTCACATTTTTACAATGTTCTACAATGTTTAAGGTGCTGTAAAAATACACATTTTTGCCGAAGACACTGAAGCGCTAGCTCTCCATTTTGAAGATTTACGAACGATTTTCTGATTTTTTCTCATCAAATTTAAGTGTGCATATCTTGTAAAGTTGCAAGTAGTAGCAGCTAATTTTAGCATCATGCTGTTCTTCAATCTATACCCTTTTAATATTTTTACGAATAATTGCGGGGTCACGCGGGGCTCATCGCAGTTTGTTTAATTGAAAATTGTATTTCCCATAATTAAATATAAATTTTTGCAGTTTTTTATGTATGTGGTATAGTTTTTAAGTAATGTTAACGCTATAAGAATAAAATCAACTGATCAACTGATTCAAAAAACTACAATCTTAGTAATAAAAAAAAAATGAATTGCAATCCTAAGAACATTAAAACATAGAAAGATACAAATTTGTTTTGATAGCTATCAATGACATTGCTTGGATATCTATCATAGCGTATATCTGTATATGTATTGATTTCCTAGATTTGCAAAATTACAAAAAGTGACAGACGGTATCTAGCATAGGGACAAAATTGAGTATTTAAGGATTAATAAAACTGTGTTTAACTATTAATAAGCCTGATACACTTGAAAAAATCCGATAATTTTCACGGAAACAACAACTTCTCCTCTATAGCCGTGTCAAATTGAAACTTGAACAGTAAACATTATAAATTTGCCGTTTAAAATGGGCCAAGAGTTAAATATTATAACAAAACATTAAAAAAAATTAACAGATAGAAAAAAACATTAATAAAAATTTAGAAAACATACATTTATTCATAGGAAATACAATTTTCAATTAAACAAACTGCGATGAGCCCCGCTTGACCCCGCAATTATTCGTACATATATTAAAAGGGTATAGGTTGAGGAACAGCATGATGCTAAAATTAACTGCTACTACTTGCAACTTTACAAGATATGCACACTTATATTTGATGTGAAAAAATCAGAAAATGGATCGTAAATCTTCAAAATGGAGAGCTAGAGCTTCAGTGTCTTCGGCAAACATGTGTATTTTTACAGTACCTTAAACATTGTAGAACATTGTAAAAATGTGAAAATTCAAATTTAGAAGTTATTAAGAAAATATGAGTTTTAAGGGGGTACCCATCATTTTTACCCCCTAACTTCGTCAGTGTAGGAGATAGAGCTTTCCTGTCTTCGACAAACTTTCATGAAATGATTTCGCCTACAATACTTCCTTTGACAGTTTTCAATTTTGACAATAATTAAAAAAGTTAATTTTTTTCTCAGTGTATATCACTTTAAGTGAAATTTTTTTCAGTGTCTAAATTAAGTACTCAACAAATGATGAAACTTTGTAGAACATGTCGAAACGCTAAACCCAATAGTTTCAGCACAAACACACATGTCCCACTTTTTTTGATTTCGTCCCACTGTGCGTCGTATTGAAGTGCTTCTTATAACAACAGAATGTCTACTCGGTTACCGAAACGAAATTCCCTGATATTTCCAGGTTTTACAAAATAATTCCAGGTTCAAGAAATACTCAAATTTTATATGGCTAAAACAAACTAACGACAAACTTTGAAATGTTATTGATTAACCCCTCTACCGGCAGCTTCATTTTTTACTGCACGGATAAAAATCTGATTCCCACACCATGATTTACAAGTCATGAAACTCATAAATTGATTAGGCCATGATATCAGAACGACAAATCATGGTTCCTGGAGTCATAATCATGATTCTTCATAAACGTAACATCCAGATCGACAACACAAGAGCTGCACTTTGCTTCAAGTCATTCGCATCGATCACCCTTCATTCATCACGATAAATTAGTATTATGGTTAAGTACGTGGCTCTCAATCAGAATGTTCTTAGTTCGAATCTTGCACTAGAAAGTTTTATTTTTTTTTTGTTTTTATTTTATCGGGTTGGCTGACAAAAATATAAATAGATCCGAAATGGATGCGCGAGCATTCGATGCATGATTTGGAGCACACAGCTGCGACTTGTGTCGCGTTACGACAATCTGACTCATGATATCGTGAGTCCAAATCATGGAGTATTTTCATAAGATTTTTTCACAAGATCTCAAAAAACTATTCCAGTTTAAGAATCTGTGTCGATATGAATCATTGGTGATCTAGTTTTGAAGATATTCCGATGTTCCTTGGGGGCCCAACATTCTCCATATAAAATGTCTTTGGCGACCATTTTTTTGGTCAATTGATCAAAAAAAATAAAATGTGTCAATTACAATATGGAGCTTTTAAGAGTTTTCAAGATCTTTATTTGTCCAGCGTGGTACCAGAAACATAAATGCTCATTATTCAAAGACGGCTGCACCCAATTGCTTATTTTTTTCACAACATACTCGCAATAATGTATCATTTCGTGGAGTGAATATCATGAAAAAAATGTGCAAGAAGCTGCCGGTAGAGCGGTTAAATATCCATTTACACTTCTAGACATTTTTAAAGCATGCTGAAGCTTTTTCAATATCGCATATTCCAATATGAATGTGCTAACAATACAAAAAACTTATAAAAAATAAAAAATAAAATAATTAAAAAAAGTTTTATTGATATGAATTGCATTTGCCAATGATGGTGTCTTTTATTTTGTCTGTAAGAGCTCTGTTCATCACCGAGAACTAAACGGAAGTTCTTTTTAGTACTGCGTTCTCTCGAGAAAAAAAAATATTACGTACCATTCATTTTTATGGGTCATTTGGATACATAAGACAGCTTCATGGACGCAAAAGTTAAATTTTATTTAGATTTGTGACAAAATAATAAAAACTAACCTTACCGATATTTTTGTAAGTAATCATACTATTCTGACCTGAAAAAAAAACAAATGGTTTAAAATATTTCAAATTGATCGAAACCTGTTAGATTGTATCAAAAGTGATTTTCTACATATCACAGCGTAACAAAAATGACACTTTCGCGTGTCTCAAGGAACAAATTATGTGTTTCTAGTAGATTTTGGGTCGCTGAATCTAATGCCGATCTCAGAAATGTTGCAGCACGTCACAATTTTTAGCTACAGGTTGCCAAAGTTGTATAAAACACTAACTTTTTTGTGATATAATCTACCAAACATGCTTAATAGGACTTGAACTTTTAATTTAGATACAAATCAGTTGAAATTTTACGATAAAATTTAGCTTAAATCGATTTTATCCAACATGTTTGCAGTCTTCATATAAAATTCTTCGTTTCTCTTATGTGTGTGTGTGTGTGTGATACAATCCACCTCCCACTGGCCGGCAGTGCTTTTATGGAAGAAAATTGTATGCATGTATTTAATGATACCCTTCGATATCTTTATATCTGCAGACAATTTTAGCCCAGGAGATGAAAGGTGATAGCTCTACTGAAATTCCAACGACCCATTTCAAGAATGGCAGTAAATACACACACATTCTGAGGTCATTTTTATTTACAGTAAGCCCCGCATAAAAACATCCAGATATCAAATGGATATATGCAATGTTTTTACACTTCCCGAATCGAAAATTATATTTTCGACCCTGGCACGTATTTAGTTTGAATTGGTAATAAGTGAGTAAAGTAAACAATAATAAAGAACGATTTTACCAGGATGTGAAGCAGTTTTTCTCCGTCGCTGCACTGGGGTTTCCGTAAAACACTATACACATTTTCACTGCACTCCACGCGTAACACGTTCGATCCTGACCGCATCACCCGCCCCGCAGGAGCAAGCGTCGCAGTCAAAGGAACACACACTACTGCAAAACAGGGGAAAAAATTCTCCGGCAACGAAAATACGCGCGAATCCGTCAGAAAAATCAATCGGACGACGCAAAACCGAACTGTCCTGCTTGGGCTTCACGAAGCACTACCCAGCAAGGCGCTCCAAAACAAGGAAAAAAAAAATCCAGCAACGAAAATACGCGCGAATCCGTCAGAAAAATCAATCGGACGACGCAAAACCGAACTGTCCTGCTTGGGCTTCACGAAGCACTACCCAGCAAGGCGCTCCAAAACAGGGGAAAAAATTCTCCGGCAACGAAAATACGCGCGAATCCGTCAGAAAAATCAATCGGACGACGCAAAACCGAACTGTCCTGCTTGGGCTTCACGAAGCACTACCCAGCAAGGCGCTCCAAAACAGGGGAAAAATTCTCCGGCAACGAAAATACGCGCGAATCCGTCAGAAAAATCAATCGGACGACGCAAAACCGAACTGTCCTGCTTGGGCTTCACGAAGCACTCATAAAATTCTTCGTTTCTCTTATATGGCAAAATACAATACTTTTCTGAACAACCAAAAAATAACATTTTACCATCGAAAATATTATGAACTTCGTTGATAATTATTGTTCTATACATAAAGTTTGAATTCTGTGACAAATTGAGCAAACAAATTGCCGTACAAGTTGAAAAACTTGCATGCAAGTTGTTTGAAACAGTCAAATTAAGCATTTTCAACAGTCAATATCTCAAAAACTAGACGTGCCATGATATTTCTGATAACGGCAATGGACTCAGCAACCCTTCATTTAGTAAATAGCGGTATTTTGGTTCTTGAGACAAAACCGTGTTCCGCAGTGTATTTGATCCTTAATATTTCGGATAATCGCGTCCGA
Organism: Aedes aegypti; assembly: GCF_002204515.2. Taxonomy (NCBI): domain Eukaryota; kingdom Metazoa; phylum Arthropoda; class Insecta; order Diptera; family Culicidae; genus Aedes; species Aedes aegypti. Next base: position 72,039 of record NW_018736115.1, read on the forward strand.
CCAATATAACATTTAAATGTGGCAATTTAGATACATGATAAATTGTTGCATTTCATTCGAAAACGATCAAAAGTTCTCATGAAATTTTAAATTGAAAAATGTTTGATTTCTAGATTTCATTTCCAAATTCGTTTTTCATTTTGATATCAAATATTTTCCAATAATTGAGCATGAAGCAGGGCTGGAGGCGATTGAGCGTCTCGAAAAAAGGAAATTAGTAAACCTCTTTCCTGAAAAAAGAAACTTAACAGCAACCAAAATGAGATCGGAAAGAGACCAAACAGTAATCAAAAAACAAAACGAAACCTAACAGGAATTAGGAGAAAAGATTTTGATCAGATCAGACATCAGAATATTTCTTATTTTTACAATTTCTCGTGAAATTACGACTATTTATTTCTTCAGGTTAGATGGGTAGATAGACATCTTTATTTGAGAGACGTTCATTGTTCTTCAAGAGCTCATTTAGTGCTTATTTCCCAAGTAATCTCTCTAAGAATTCGCCTAAGGCATTTCTCCAATATTTCTGTTTTGGATATCTCAACATAAAACCTGGATTTTTAAAATAACAACAAAAATTATCTCAGAGATTTCATCAGGGATTCCTTAATATATTATTTTAGATATTTTTCAACAAAGCCTTTAGTCCTCCAAGATTTTATCCAGTGATTCTCCCTTCGGTTTTTCTATAAGATCCTCCAAGACTCCCGAATAAAACATGTTGGAATGTTCAACCAGAAACTTCTCCAGATATCTACAAGAATTTCTCTGGATATTTTACAAAATTCTCCAGAATTTCTTTAAGGTTTTATGGAATTACCTATTTTTTTGCATTATTTGCTGTAATAATGAAACATATCTAATTGGTGATGCATCTGTATCAAAATAGCATCGGAAAGATCAGAATTGATGGAGTTGTTAGCGTATCTTACGAGCGCCAAAATATCATCTCGATCTGTCTGAACACCGACATTTAATGGCGTAGGAATTCTGTAGGGTTTCTAGAAAAAAAATATCCTTGAACGAATTTCTCAAAAACTCTGGAATTAACCTTTGCGGGTTTGCTTGCAAGAAATTCTGTGGGAAGTTTTTGGAAGATCTCTTAGACTTGGAATCTGGAGAAATCTGGAGAATTCGGTTGAAAAGTTAGTGAAAAAATATCTAGAGGTTATCCTAGGATTGTGTTTGGAAAATTGTTCAAAGTAATCCCTGAGAAAATTACAGGAAGTAGAAACGTTGCTTAAGGATTTGCTGGAGCAAATTTTTGAGAATTTTTTAAGCATCCTTTTTAAAAATTGCTGAAAAAATGTTAGAGGAATTTCATGAAGAATTTCTGGGGAAAACCACGTACTAGTTCCTGACGAAATCTCCGGAGAAACCACTAAGATAACTCTTGAAGAGAAAATGAGGAATTGTGAGGAGAATTTTTTCACCATAATTCACTGCTAGCGAGATAGGGAAAAAGATACTTTAGATACCATTTTGGTAAAATAAAGATTTCAGAGGCCTTTCATAAAAAAATATATTTTTTTAGAGACTTGCATGAAAATAGAGATCATGTCTCTAAAAAGAAACCTGCTACCAGCCCTAGATGTGTTAATCCATTACTGATTTAATTTAGAGATATTTAAAACATCAATCATGTTTTGGTAAGTCGATAAAATTTAATACTCGAAGAATCCTCACTGAACAGCTCAAATAGCGTTTTGATAGCGGCAAATTAGCCACTTTGTAGTATATTTGAGGCGTCCCGCGGACCCGAAAATGGTTGTTTGTAGGGTCAATCGAATGCATGAAACATGGTTATCCAATTCAATCATTTCTCAAAAGGTTTACACTGCTGCATTTTTCTTAAAACTCATAGTGGCCACATTATAATTGATTCCGAAAATTATCGTACTCCGACGATGAGTTTCCTGGCAGAAGATGATCTCCCGAACTGTTGGTATCCGAACAGATGCCAAAGTCGGCCCTACGATTCCGGTGGAGCGAAACTTCCGTTCACGTGTTCAACGACCCTTTGAAGGTGCTTTTATGCGATCTACACATTTTCTGAAAGATTTTCTTTCGAGCTTAAATCGCTGGCGATTTCTGACAGCGTCTCGTTTCGTTATTCCTGAATCGAGGGCAATCGTCTAAAACATGTCCTGGTGTCTCCTCGATATTTTGGTAGGCTGTACCAATTGGAGACTCTGGGAGCCTGAATCTATGCAGATTTTCTGAGTCAGTTTTCAAACGTTTTCACTCAAGAAACTCTGAAAGATGAACAAACCAGTCGGCAACCATCCAATAGTTGATCCTGGATAAGTTGGCAAGATTTGCTTCTCCATGAAATCATCGACAAGCTCCGGACCTGATGGCATTCCTGCATATATTTTGAAGAAATGCTCCATAAGTTTATCTACGCCTCTTTCTCGTCTCTTCAATCTATCTCTGCAAGTTGGATCATTTCCAGTCCAATGGAAACGAAGCTATGTATACCCAGTATTCAAAAAAGGGAACAAACGTGAAGTTTGCAATTATCGTGGAATAGCTGCTCTTTGTGCCTTCGAAGTTGTTTGAAAAAGTCGTTTACAACTTTTTGTTTCATCACTGTCATCATTACATTTCGGAGTACCAACATGTTTTCATGCCGAAACGCTCAACTAATACAAATTTGGTGGTAGGGTTTTGTTCTACTTCGTCGTAAGCGCTATTATTCGTCGTATCAAACTTTAAACTACGGCGGATATTCAAACTTACCTGCAACATAGATTCATTATCCAAGTGTAATTTTGTGAAACCTGTTATGGTTCGTACAATTGTACACCAATTGGTGACTTACTTCGCCGGGTACTTATTTTCATTATGGAAAACCTTCGTACTTCTTCACTGAAGGATTTCATTCCAATCACACGCCGTAAAACTTCAATAAATCAGCAAATTTTACGAAATTTCCTCAAACGCCGCTTCTAACTGAGAATGTAAACAAAGTTCAATCCGTCGTACTGAGAAAAAAAAGCTTGTGCGCATCAATGTGTGCGCGACCCTCGACGTAAAAATACGGCTCCTTTGATTGTGTTGTTTTCGCTGTACTGTGAGCAAATGCCATAATTGTACGGTCAAAAGGAATTGTGTTTATATGTTTGGGCTGAATTTTGATGACGAACAATTAATTTTAAAGGAAATTAGTATATTCCATCATGCTGAAGGAATGGAGGGAGATGCCCGTAGATCTATATATTCTAGTAAAGCATTTTATTATAGCATTGATATGTTGTGTTTTAACCACTCAATACATCACAGTGAGTCGTAAGTTGTGAGACAAATCTGGAAACTGATTGGGACGGAGTTGAAAACGATACGACGGATTGAGAATACGGTAAGATGCATTTTCTTTGCATTATTTCCAAAAAAAGATCAAGATTTATCGAAATGTTATTGTACAATGCTAAAGCCGTTTTGAGAAAGAATTATTTGGCATCGGTTTGTATCAGCATAATTCACTTGCAATACTGAGAAAATTTCAGTTCCCACTGATCAATGCTTAATACGATGGATACTAGCACATCATCCTATATACAACTTTCATCGCTAAAGCTCTACAGAAAGGAAAGCAAGTAGATTCTATCTACACCGATTTCTCGGCCGCGTTTGATAAAATAAATCATCAGATAGCTATTGCAAAATTCAAACGTCTCGGTTTCTCCGGATATATCGACTTCATTGCCTCTAAAGCCTCTAAAACTCTTGGTTTTATTTTTCGCGTCGCTAAAAACTTCAGAAATATTCAATGCTTAAAATCATTATACTGTTCTTTGGTAAGGTCTATTCTTGAATATTCGTCAGTTGTTTGGGCACCGTACTATCAAAATAACACATTTCGTATTGAAGCAATTCAACGGAAATTTCTACGCTTTACTCTGCGACATCTCCCATCTTCTTCTTCTTGCTGGCGTTACGTCCCCACTGGGACAGAGCCTGCATCTCAGCTTAGTGTTCTTATGAGCACTTCCACAGTTATTAACTGAGAGCTTACTATGCCAATGACCATTTTTGCATGCGTATATCGTGTGACAGGTACGAAGATACTCTATGCCCTGGGAAGTCGAGGAAATTTCCAACCCGAAAAGATCCACGACCGGTGGGATTCGAACCCACGACCCTCAGCTTGGTCTTGCTGAATAGCTGCGCGTTTACCGCTACGGCTATCTGGGTCCCATCTCCCATGGAACGATCCAATTAACTTGCCCAGTTATAAAGATCGTTGCAAGTTAATCGGCTTGTTGTTGAGTGTTCACCGTGAAGTTTCAAAAAGTCTCTTTGTTTTCGACCTTCTCCAATCGAGAATGGATTGCGTTCAACTATTATCTCTCATCAATATAAATGTTCCATACCGTCAACTTCGATTGAACTCCCTCCTATTTTTGCACGGTGCTCGCACAAACTACGGGCATCACGAACCATTTAAAAGTATGTGCCGATCGTTCAACCGTTGTTTCAATGAATTTGATTTTCATCTTTCCCGTTCAACTCTTCGTAAAAAATTTCATCTGGTTCTGGCAAGCTAGGTTTCAATTAGTCATAGTTATTAAGTAGATTTAAGTTATCTTTGTATCAGTTGGAAACAAATGTAATAGTCTGTTGATATGGAAAGAAGAGGAGGTTTTGCGCCCATTTGTGAAAGAGCTAAATATTTCTCAGCTAAAATGGGCTTTTCCCTGCTCCAAATAAACAAATAAACAAATAAATAAACAAATATTGTCGCACCGCCACCAAACCGGAACGCGCCAGTGAGACTCGCGACGCGCCTCAACTCGCCGCATTTTGAAATCAGTTTTTTAGTGTGGCGCTGCATTCTTACGATTTTTATGAACACAGCGCACTATTCACATATTAGCTGCGACGCACGGGGCCCGAGAAAACAATAATTATAAATAAATGTTGGTCTTGATTCCTACCGGATACATAATATATTTTCGAAAGCATGATCGAGTAGAAGATAATTTCTCCGTGTTTTCTGGCCGTTAAGGAAGATTTTTTTCTGTTCGGATGCGCCACTGCGAACATTATTTAGAGCTATTATGGCATAACCCGTATCCTTAGTGTATAGTGCATGTCGCATTACTCCATTTCCTATCCCACCTATCAATGGTAATGAAGCATCGTATAATTCTTGTTTTGATTTCTCAGAGATTGATAAAAATCAAACGTGATGAAAAGGTCCCGCTATTTACACCCTTCATAGAAACTTACATCTCAGCGAAGGGGCGTCCCTTAGCAAACATAATCGAATTTTTGAGGAACCAAATCGGTACTACTGATATTTGACCATGCATCGGAACCCAAGCCCCATTTTTTTTTCGCTTTTAGTTTAGTCCCAGAAATATACTAAAAAAAGGGGCCTTGTGCTAGCAGTAAAACCGTATCAAGCTAGAAAGTTTGTTTAGTAATTAGCATTTTTACGTGAATTACCAGTAATTAACAGTCCTTGTTGAGTTAATACTCATGATTGTTATCTTGGCTTCAAGTGTAGTCTCGAGACTGATGAACTCCGAGGCTTTAACCATCTGCTAGGTAAACTAGATTCAATTTCAGAATGTGTTGCCAGTAACAAGGACTTTGTACCGTGAATCCTTGAATTACCAGAACATATTACCCTAGCCCGACAAATAATATGAGACTAGGGTTTAAATTGGAAGATTATAGTGGACCAACTTTCTTTTTTTCCGAGTTGATCCACTCCTGCTGCCACTTAGCCATTACGTCCATCTTTATGGTGTTCCGGAATACCGTATCTCAATATGTACCAGGAGATAAACCGTGTTGCTTTTTGGTTATCCAAGGCATGTTCCTAGCTACTGTGTTAACTGCTCAAGCCGCCTTCTCGCAGACCATAGTTTATGTGGCTGATGAAGGTGCTTCAGAGAACTTCCTCCAACGGTGACGCTGAACTGCTGAAGGAGAATGGTGTGTTGTGGCGAAGAATGAACCTATGAGCACTGAAACGCCATGGTAAATGAGAGAAAGATAACAAGAACGCAAATGTTGCATGTAAACTTCAGAAAGTATTGATTGATCGCCAGAATTTCATAAACTAAATTTAAAGGATGTTTTTTTTAACCAAATAAAAAACGCTTAAAATTCAATTGACTCTAATCACACCTAATTATCTTTCCGGTAGGTCGTCTAGCCTTTTTAGAGGTATATAATAAAGCCTATAATCAGCATTTTCAGCGATGTGTTTAAAGGATTACAATGGTAAGAGACCAATCAATTTGAAATTTGTTGCATTACCGGGTGGCATCGTGCTCGCGTGACCCGCAGATTATGACGTTCATGGCTCAGATATAAAATTATGTGATAAGATTTTAACCCCTGGAAAATCCATATTTACCACTTAGATTACTGTTTCCATTTACCCCCTGCATACGACATACAACAAGACAGCTGGAAGCTTTTTAGTCAAAATAAAATTTCTCTGACGTTGCTTAGCTTATCTCCGACATTCACCTAAATGTGGTTCATTCTGGAAGCCAAAAAGCGGCCAACCTATAAATACAGGTTCCATGGCGAATACTGAGTTTAGTTGCATTTTCAACACTCGAGAAAATGCTCAAGCTTATTCCAATACTGGCCTTGGCGATCGCCGCCGCCAGGTCTGACCCGGTAAATTATTAAACGATAGCCAAATCTATCAAAAACCAGACTGACTATTCGAATTTTTACAGGCCAGGCCAATCATCACGACCCGTGGAGGTCAAATTCAGGGTGTAACATCCAGCTGCGGCCTGTTTTGCAGCTACTTCTCGTTCATGGGCATCCCATATGGTGAACCACCAGTTGACGAGCTCCGGTTTCGAAACACCGTACCACACAGAGGCTGGGAAGGAATCAAGGATGGTGGCGAACACCGTGCATCGTGTCCTTCTGGTGCTCTGGTCGGCGATGGTTATGACGGAGATGAAGATTGTTTGTACTTGAACGTCTACACGCAAAATATTATCGGTTCACGACCAGTCATGGTGTGGATTCACGGCGGATCCTTTACCGGAGGCTCTGGAGACTCGTGGATCTACGGCCCTGATCATCTCATCCAAGAAAATGTAGTAATTGTTACTATCAACTACCGATTGGGAATCTTAGGATTTTTCAGCACTGGCGATGAACACGCCCAAGGTAACTGGGGTATGAAGGATTGCGTTGAAGCTCTACGATGGGTTCGCGATAATATCGCTGCTTTTGGTGGAGATCCTAACAATGTAACTGTTTTTGGCGAAAGCGCTGGAGGTGCAGCTGCTCACTATCTAGTTCTGTCTCCGATGGCAACCGGCTTGTTCCACAAAGCTATCATACAATCCGGAACTTCACTATCTCCATGGGCATTCCAATATAACCCACGGGAAATGTCACGCCACGTGGCTGATACTTTCGGATATCCAACCAATAACAATGCTGAATTGGTGCGTCTGCTGCGATACACTCCCAAAGGAGAGTTTGTGAGGTTACAACAAGGATGGACCGACATTCCAATTCCTCGAGGATTCAAACCATTTGAGTTTGTGCCTACAGCTGAACCTGCCAATTCTCCTGAACCCACATTCCTCACACAACGACCAATCGATTTGTTGAATGCAGGAAACTTCAATAAGATGCCGATGGTTTTCGGATACACTGATGCTGAGTCATTGTTTATGATTCACGAACATAGAATTGATTCGACTGTGTGGAACGAATTCTCCCGAAATCCACAATTCTTTGTCCCACATTACTGGCGTATCACACCAGGTACCGCTGCATCGAATGGCGTTAGTCAAGGATTCCGTGATTTCTATTGGCAAGACCGTCCTCTTGGACCAGACATTATGCTCGAGTGGACCAGATTCCACACGGATCAACAGTTCATATATCCTATCGACAAAACAATTCGACTCACCGCACAACACAATACTTCTCCAACCTTCTACTATCAGTTCAGCTTCGATGGCGACCTTAATTTGGTGAAACGCCTGATTCTACTTAGCGACTGGCCAGGTGCAGTTCACGCAGACGAACTGCCTTATATGTGGTCTATGACTAATCTTCCCATCACTCCAATTTTACCTGGCAACCCGGCATTGACGGTTCGTAACCGTATGGTGCGTTTGTGGACCAACTTTGCTCTTCACAGTAATCCGACGCCAAATTCGGACAGCAATTTGCAGAACGTTATTTGGGCCCCGATCCAAAATCAAAACATGGCTTTCCTTGATATTAATGCAAACTTGGTTGCGGGTCATTATCCAAACACGGCCCGTCTGAACACCTGGTACGATCTGGAGAGCCGTTATGCCAACGGCCCATTCGAGTACCCTATGACGTAAATTAAGTAATTTGTGTGTGAATATATAGATATTAAGGAAATTTTATTTTAAGCTTTAAATAATCTGGCTCTTTCTCGATGACTGCCCCCCTCGAAAACATCGATAACAATATTTTGTTATCTCAGCACCTACAAAATCACAATAAGCATTAATCGACGCACAACTGTTAATCTTTAAGTTTGGGAATTATTACGCATTGATTCGTTTAATCTTATCGGTTGAAATAAGGTGACAGTTGAACAGTGTATAAATAGCAGTCACTGACAGCCACTATGTTTAACATTCACTGAATTTATTTGAACAGGATGTTCAAGATTTTGGCAATCTTGGCGTTGGCTGTTTCCACAGCCGTACAGGCTGATCCGGTAAGTTTTTTTTCATAAATCTAATTATTAATAATAGTACGATTCGCGCATAGGAGTATGTACACCACGTGTTTATTATTTTCACTCAGATAAAGACAAATATTTGCTTCTTCCTCTACCACGACTATGTAGTGCATCGAGATTTTTACTCATCATAGGTGAAAAACAGTTATAGCGAAATAAGTACGATTTACTCTAGAGCGAGGAGTAATTTACTACCATAAACTTTATGATTTCCTTACATTCCAATTCGCGGTTACACGTCTCTAAGGCTGACAGAGGCAGTCGATTCTCTGCAATTCCAGCATTGAACATCTGGATTACCTAAAATCATTGATCTGTTGCTATAATTTTAATATGCAAAAATTAAATGTGTTGAGTACATAATTAAGTGTAAAAAATCATCCTTGCAACCTTTTTCCCATGTATCTTTTTTTTATGATTACATGTCTGACTATCTATCCCTTGTGCTGAACTACAAGATGTAGCCGAACTTTAATTTCTCAACTCTCTCCGACTTGTGACCCTACTCGCGTTTTCAAAGGCACAAAACTGGAGAAATAGAAGGCAAACGTTCCTGATCTTCTTATTTTAAGCTTTCTGCTAGTGCACAAAGCCAAAATAAAAAGTTCACTCTTGTTGGATGCTTCCTTCGCGAGATTTGTGCCTTTGAAGTTTCAGTGCAATCTTAGAAGTTGATTCCAAACTTTTTCACCTTAATGATCGCTGAAAATAACCCGATTTCAAACAAACATCATTCATAATAAAACTCCATCTTCAACAGGCCCGCCCTATAATCACAACCCGCGGAGGTCAAATCCAGGGTGTGACATCCAGCTGTGGTTTATTCTGCAGCTTTTTTTCGTTTATGGGTATACCATACGCTGAACCACCGGTAGGAGATCTCAGATTCCGTAATACAGTTCCACACCGCGGATGGACTGGAGTGAAGGACGGCAGTGAACACCGAGCGCAATGTCCATCAAGCAGCTTCTTCGGAGATGGATACTCCGGGGACGAAGACTGTCTTTTCCTAAATGTTTACACCCAGCAAGTTGTTGGATCTCGCCCCGTAATGGTATGGATTCACGGAGGATCCTTCTCTGGAGGATCGGGAGATTCGTTTATCTACGGCCCAGATCATTTGGTGCAGCAAAATGTAGTTATCGTTACAATCAACTATCGCCTAGGGGTTCTGGGATTCTTCAGCACAGGAGATCAGCATGCTCAAGGTAATTGGGGTATGAAGGATTGTGTGGAAGCTTTGCGTTGGGTACGGGACAATATTGCTGCTTTCGGTGGTGATCCTAATAACGTGACAATCTTCGGCGAAAGTGCTGGTGCTGCAGCTGTACACTACCTCGTGCTATCTAGAATGGCATCAGGACTATTTCATAAAGCCATTGCTCAATCCGGCACCGCCCTTGTCCCATGGGGATTCCAGTATAACCCTCAAGAAATGAAACGATACATTGCGGAAAGATTTGGATATCCAGTCAACGACAATGCAGAGTTGGTGCGTCGTCTAAGAAATACACCAAAGTCCGAATTCGTAAACCTACAACAAGGATGGACCGATATTGCCATCCCTCGTGGTTTCCGTCCGTTCGATTTTGTTCCAACCGCCGAACCTGTCAATTCTCCTGAACCAACGTTTTTAACTGAACGTCCTATTGATATTCTGAAGGCTGGCACTTTCAACCATGTACCCTTTATAATTGGATACAACGATGCTGAATCACTCTTTATGATCCATGAGCATCGCATTGATTCAACCGTATGGAATGAGTTCTCGAGAAATCCTCAGTTCTTCGTACCCCACTATTGGAACATCCCACAAAACACACCCGCAGCCACAGCCGTTAGCCAAGCTTTCAGGAATCTTTACTGGCAAGATCGTCCTCTTGGCCCAGACATCATGTTGGAATGGACCAAATTCCACACCGATCAACAATTCACTTATGCTTGCGACAAATCGGCTCGATTAACAGCGCAGCATAATACCGCTCCAACATACTACTACAAGTTCAGCTTCGACGGTGCTCTGAACCTGGTGAAACGTGTTACACTACTATCGGACTGGCCAGGAGCAATGCATGCCGATGAACTCCCTTATTTATGGTCTATGACCAACTTCGCAGTGTCTCCTATTCTACCTAGCAATCCAGCAGTCACTGTCCGTAATCGCATGGTGCGCATGTGGACAAACTTCGCAATTACTGGTAATCCAACTCCAAACTCTGACAACGTTCTTCAGAATGTCAGTTGGGCGCCATTCACCACACAAAATATGGCGTTTATGGAAATAAATGAGTCTCTACTGCCAGGGACTAACCCAAACAGTGAAAGGCTGGATACCTGGTACCGCTTGGAAGAACAGTACGCCAACGATCCGTTCTATTATCCATGGCAGTAAAAAAGTAATAATAAGAATAAATCAATACTCAAAATACCCATTTATTTTCAATACCGTGGATGACATTTGCAAACTTTATCTTATCGAAGAAATGATCCGATCTGCATAGGATTTCCCTAGTCTATAAAAACCCACCGCGTCAGTAGGACATCATTCATAATAATGTTTAAGCTAATAGCGGTAGTTTTGCTTGCAATTTGTTCTTGTTTTGCACAGGATGCAGTAAGTTTTTTAATTTTTAATTTTTCGTTGGATTTCTAGTTACATTGTTTTCAATTTATCTGTAGAACCGTCCCATCATTACCACAACTGGAGGTCAGGTGCAAGGAATAACGGCCAGCTGCGGCTTATTCTGTAGCTACTTCCAATTCAATGGCATACCATATGCGGAGCCTCCAGTTTCAGATCTAAGATTCCGGAATCCAGTCCCACATCGTGGATGGTCGGGTGTTCGAGATGCTAGTGAACATGGAGACAATTGTCCAGCTCTAAGTCCTCTCAGTGAATACTCAGGCAGTGAGGATTGCTTGTTCATCAATGTGTATACGCAGAACATTATCGGATCTCGGCCGGTTATGGTATGGATTCATGGGGGTGCCTTCGTGCTAGGTTCCGGTGATTCTAGGATGTACGGGCCAGATCATTTAGTTCAAGAAAATGTGGTGGTTGTCTCGTTCAACTATCGACTTGGCATTTTGGGATTCTTCAGCACTGGTGACACACATGCACAGGGTAATTGGGGTGTGAAGGATTGTGTTGAGGCGCTGAGATGGGTTCGCGACAATATTGCGGCTTTTGGTGGAGATCCCAACAATGTGACGATCTTTGGTGAAAGTGCGGGTGGAGTGCTGGTACATTATCTAGTTTTATCTCCAATGGCCACCGGATTATTCCACAAAGCAATCGCCCAGTCTGGAACCGCTTTGGTTCCATGGGGATTCCAGTACAACGTTCGAGAAATGGCACACAGTATTGCGGATGCATTCGGTTATCCGCACGATAGTGCAGAACTTACACGACTTCTGCGATATACTCCGATTGGAGATTTCATTGCTCTTCAAAGATCCATCACGGACATACCGATTCCTCGTGGGTTCAAACCCTTCGAATATGTTCCTAGTGCTGAACCGGTCAACTCCCCAGAACCCACCTTCCTTACACAACGCCCAATTGAAGTCCTGCTTTCAGGAGCATACAATCATGTTCCAATGATGATCGGCTACACTAGTGCAGAAAGCCTGTTTATGGTTCGTGAGCATCTTCTGGATTCTACTGTATGGAACGAATTCACTCGCAATCCGCAATTCTTTGTGCCACACTTTTGGAATATTGCTGCCAACACTCCAGAATCAAACGCAGTCAGTCAAGCATTCCGCAATTTCTACTGGCAGGATCGTCCTCTTGACGCTGATATCATGGTAGAATGGACACAATTCCACACTGATCAACAATTCCTTTATGCCGTGGACAAAACAGTTGTTTTAACTGCTGAACGAAACACACAACCCACTTTCTACTATAAATTCAGTTTTGAAGGTGACCTCAACCTAATGAAACGAATGCTATTATTGACTGACTTCCCGGGAGCAGTTCATGCTGACGAATTAGCCTACCTATTTTCTATAACAAATCTACCGATTTCGCCCATTCTACCAAGCAATCCAGCAAACCTTGTTCGACAGCGAATGGTTCGCCTTTGGACCAACTTTGCCATCACTGGCAATCCTACTCCAAATTCCGATACGGCCCTACAAAACATCCAATGGGGTCCAGTTCAAGGAAGCGATATGACATACCTAGACATTGGAGACAACCTTATAGTGACTCAAAACCCCAACCAAGCGCGTATCAACCTTTGGAGAGATTTGGAAGAACGCTATGCCAATGACCCATTCTTTTATCCTTATTCTTAAGAGACTTGTAATAAAATAAATTTACTACTCTTGAAGCTTCGTTTTCCATTATTTTTCTTCCATTAAGTTCCATAGAAAACGCATACTTATAGGTAAATGTATATGGTCGGCGTTAAGTCAGAATGGATCAAGTGACATTTTTCATATTTTGAGAAAAATGAGCTTAAAGTCTATCGCTTTGTAATTTTCTACCTCGTTTAAATTTTGGTTCAATACTTCTACACATCATTTTGTTACTTTCAAACAATATAATGTGAAGTGATAATCATGAAAAATCAAAATCCAAACCTCTGGTAGAACGATTTTTTGATGGTCTATGTGCACTTGGTCCACTCTGACTGAACTAAGACCACCGTTCAGTGAGTTGGATCACTCTGACTGAACAATTTCTGCGAAAATAACAATCATTTAATGCTTGCATCGTCAAACAGGTTGCATATCTCTAAGATAAATAGATTATCAAGATCCTTCGACATCAGTATCGTAAATTTTTCATAGTTTCCATATCGTCAATCCAGAAAACAGTGGCATTACGATAGTTTGAAAATCAAGTTTTAGCAGGGCCAGAACATTGAAGACCAGAAATATTGAAATAGGTATGGGTTAAGTCAGAGAAGACCAAAATATAATGGTCCAATAAGCGGGTTCTAGGACATTCCATACATACTCCATAGAACTACCATGAACTTCTATCGCCCATTCACTACCCAACAAACATTTTTGCTGAATAAAAGTTAAACAAATCACTCTTAAGCTTATTTCAGTTTAATAAACTGTTGTTCAGCTACTAATGTTACTTGGGTAAATCCCTGTGCAACTTCGATTGCTCTGGTCAATCATGGAGTAGCAACTACGAATTATACGGTAATTTATGCTCATGCTCTCATGCTCATGCTACTGAAGTAATATTTGGCCACAATATGCATTGTATTAACTCTTCTTCTACCAAGGGGGTGAAAACTTACGCCAACTACCAAGGGTCCAAAAAGAAGTTGGAAGTGCAACTTTGGACATGCATATCTCTGTCGTTTTCGAAGCGATTTTCAAACATTTTCCAGCAATGGAACCGGACGCTATTCAAGATTGATCAAGATTGCGTTTTTGAAATAGATGCGTCTACCCAAAGTTATTAAGCAAAACGCACTACCTAGTTTTTTGAAAGACGCATTTTTCCACAAATTTAACAATAAAACATAATTTAAAGCGATGTAATTTTTTCGACATTAATTTGCTTGATTGAGTATAGTGAACATCAGAGTGGATCTAGATAAGAGTGGCGTCAATGTCAAAATTGGAACAGCGGCGAACTGTCATTTCCATACAAACCCGCGTTCCAATCGAGCAGGAGACCTGTCAAAACTGGAACATGACGTCACTCTTGTTTACAGGCACCCTAGTGAACATGTTTGAGCAGAAATTGAAATGTTTGATTACACAAAAAAATACTTTAACCCAAAACATTACGAAAAACCCTGTTTTTAAGACCCGATTGCTTGTAACTCAAAATTTAAAGCGATGACATATAGTTTTTTCGACATGAAATTGATTGTGAAAGTCAAGTGAACATGTCTTACAAGGGAAGGTCACGATGGTGTTACACGGGGTTTTCAACCGGACTATTTTTGTTAGATTCTACATGTTGAAATATGAAAAACCCCAAAGCCTTTCGGGTGGTGGAACAGTGGTGTAGCCAGGAGGGGCTCTGAAAGGGGCAATTTTGTACGTATATTATATTATTAGGCTAATAGGAAATTTGACAAAAATATTTTTTTAATATCTATTGTGATGGTAGAGAACAGAATTGACATTAATTTATGTTTAAAATGTATTTTCCATGCCATAGGCGCAATCGGGATGGGTTTAGTATTGGTATACTATTCTAATAAAACCAAATTTGTTTTGGTGTCCATATTCCATGATGGTTACGCCAATGGCATGGAAAATACATTTTAAACATACTTTAATGTCAATTCTGTTCTCTACCATACCAATAGATACTAAAAAAATATTTTTGTCAAATTTCCAATTAGCTCAATAGTATAATATACGTACAAAATTGCCCCTTTCAGAACCCCTCCTGGCTACACCACTGGTCCATCACCCAAAAGGCTTTTGGGTTTTTCATATTTCGACATGTAGAATCTAACAAAAATAGTCCGGTCGAAAACCCCGTGTAACACCATCGTGACCTTCCCTTGTTAGTAAAAAAAAAAATAATTTCTGATGACACTCACAATTTATTTTACCTAGAAAACCACACAAAAAACGTATTTCTTGAGCTTTCTGTCTATAAATGAAAATTGAAGGCTATGACATGTAGTTTTTTGACACGCATATAGATTTTTCGACATGTAATTGATTGTGGAAGTCAAATGAACATGTTTTAGCTAAAAATTGAATTTCCGATAACAATTAAAATTTATTTTACCCAGAAACCACACGAAACACGTATTTCTTGAGCTTTTTACCTGACGTCAAAATTGAAGGCTATGACACGTAGGTTTTACGAAATGAAGTTACTTGTAGAGGTCAAGTGAATATTGTAGAGTAGTAAAACAAATTTTTGGCTACACTCAAAATTGCTTTTACTTACAAAACAATATAAACAACTTATTTCCCGAGTTTGTTCGTCTGTAAATCAAAACTCAAGGCTATGACATGTAGTTTCTTCGGCATGAGTTTATTTGTAGAAGTCAAGTTAACATTTTTGAGCAGAACTGTTTTTTTATTACACTCAAAATTTAATTAACCCAAAATATTACGAAAAACCCTAATTTTTGGATCCGTTTGCCTGTAACTCAATATTCAAAGCGATGACATATAGTTTTTTCGACATGAAATTGATTGTGAAAATCAAATGAACATGTTTTAGTAAAAAAAATCAATTTCCGATGACACTCAAAATGTACTTTACCCAAATACTACATAAAAACGTATTTACTGAGCTTTTTGTCTGTAAATCAAAATTTAAGGCTATGAAATGTAGTTTTTTCGACATGAATTAACTAGCAGAGGTAAAGTGAATATTGTAGAATAGAAAAAATCATTTTTGACTACACTTAAAATTGTTTTTACCTACAAAACCACATAAACAACTTATTTCCCGAGTTTGTTCGTCTGTAAATAAAAACTCAAGGCGATGATATGTAGTTTTTTAGCATGAATTTACTTGTAGAAGTCAAGTGAACATGTTTGAGCAGAAATTGAAATTTTTGATTGCACACATTATTTCTTTTAACTAAAATATTACGAAAAACTCTATTTTTGGGCCCATTTGCCTGTAACTCAATATTCAAAGTAATGACATATAAATTTTTCAACATGAAATTGATTGTGAAAATCAAGTAAACATGTTTTAGTAAAAAATGAATTTCCGATAACACTCAAAATTTATTTTACCCAGAAAACCACACATAAACGTAATTCTTGAGCATTTTTGACTGCAAATCAAAACTGAAGACTATGATATTTAGTTTTCTCGGCATAAATCTATTTGTAGAAGTCAAATGAATGTGTTTGAGTAAAAAAAATGACTGCACTCAAATTTGTGTTTAACCTAGAAAACTTGATTACACTCAAAATTTCCTTCGATGTTGATTTACAAACCATCTAGCTCTGAGAATACGTTTTTGTGTAGTTTTCTAAGTAAAATTTTAAAGTGCAATTAACATTTCCTTTTACTACTCAAATATATTCCATTGATTTCTACAAGCAAATTCATTACGGAAAACCTATACGTTATCGCCTGAATTATTAATTTCAGACGAAAATAAAACCTAAGGAAAACCTGTTTTTTGTGTTGTTGGGTAAAATAAATTTTGAGTGTAACTTCACAATCAACTTAACCTTACTTACTTACTTATTTGGCTTTACATCAATTATCTTGATAAAGCCTCGCCAACAATATTTCGCCAATTCCCTCGGTTCATGGCCGCTTCTCTCCATCCTCGACTGTGACCCACGCTCTCCAGGTCCTGGTGTACCTGGTCATTCCACCTAGCTCGCTGCGCCCCACGCCTTCTTGTTCCGATCGGATTCGTGGCGAACACCATCTTTACAGGGTTGTTGTCCGGCATTCTTGCAACATGCCCTGCCCAGCGTATCCTTCCAGCTTTAGCTACCTTCACGATACTGGGTTCGCCGTAGAGTTGAGCGAGCTCGTGGTTCATCCTTCGCCGCCACACGCCGTTCTCCTGCACGCCGCCGAAGATCGTCCTTAGCACTCGGCGTTCGAAAACCCCAAGAGCTTGCAAGTCCTCCTCGAGCATAGTCCACGCCTCATGCCCATAGAGGACTACCGGTCTTATGAGCGTTTTGTACATCGTGCATTTGGTGCGGGGGTGAATCTTTCTTGACCGCAGTTTCTTCTGGAGCCCATAGTAGGCACGACTCCCGCTGATGATGCGCCTTCGTATTTCCCGACTAACATTGTTGGATCCGAGGTAGACGAACTCGTCCACCACCTCGAAGGTATCCCCGTCTATCGTAACACTGCTTCCTAGGCGGGTCCTGTCGCGCTCAGTTCCGCCAACCAGCATGTACTTTGTTTTCGACGCATTCACCATTAGCCCGACTCTTGTTGCTTCGCGTTTCAGGCGGGTGAACAAATCTGCCACCGTTTCAAATTTTCTCCCAATAATATCCATGTCGTCCGCGAAGCAAACAAATTGTCCGGATCTCGTGAAAATCGTGCCTCGACTGTTAAGTCCGGCTCTCCGCATGACACCTTCAAGCGCAATATTGAATAACAGGCACGAAAGTCCGTCGCCCTGTCGTAGTCCCCGCCGAGACTCGAACGAACTGGAGTGTTCGCCCGAGATCTTCACGCAGTTTTGCAACTTAACCTTGAAAAACCTAAATGTCATCACATTGAATTTTGAGTTACAGCCAAACGGGTCTTTAAAATATGGGTTCTTACTTGACTGCCCATAAATGCATAACTATCCCATGTGAATAGGAAATCCAGCAAACGTGGGACTGACATGCATTTATGGGTAGTTGACATGTTCACTTGACTTCTGCAAGTTAATTAATGCCGAAAAAACTACATGTCATAGCCTTGAGTTTTTATTTACAGACGAACAAACTCGGGAAATAAGTTGTTTATGTTGTGTTGAAGATACAAGCAATTTTTCTTATTCTTCTTTCTGGCGTTACGTCCCCACTGGGACAGAGCCTGCTTCTCAGCTTAGTGTTCTTATGAGCAGTTCCACAGTTATTAACTGAGAGCTTACTATGCCGATGACCATTTTTGCATGCCTATATCGTGTGGCAGGTACGATGATACTTTATGCCCTGGGAAGTCGAGAACATTTCCAACCCGAAAAGATCCTTGACCGGTGGGATTCGAACCCACGACCCTCAGCTTGGTCTTGCTGAATAACTGCGCGTTTACCGCTACGGCTATCTGGGTCAAACAAGTAATTTTTAGTGTAGTCAAAAAAATATTTTTAATTTTTCAGTTTTCACTTGACCTATGTAAGTTAATTCGTGTCGAATAAACTATAAGTCAAAGCCTTCAATTTTAATTTACAGACAGAACAGCTCAAGAAATACGTTTATCGTGTGGCTTCTGGGTAAAGTAAATTTTGAGTGTAATCAAAAATTTAAATTTCAGGTCAAAAATGTTCAGTTGACTTCCACAAGTAAATTCATGCCGAAGAAACTACATGTCGTAGCCTTTTTTTTACAGACGAACACACTCGGGAAATAAGTTGTTTATGTTGTTTTGTAGGTAAAAACAATTTTGAGTGTAGTCAAAACATATCTTTCTACTCTACAATATTCACTTGTATTGGCGGTTCTGAGACCTATCTTGCGACATACCAAACTTCATGAATTTGCAAATCAAGTCAAAAGAAGAATAGTTCAAGAGGTTTTGGATGACTTGGCCACATACTGGGTTATTTCGGATAACTAGTTGTTCGGTGCAAGTGACAAATATGTTGGCGGTTCTAAAACCTAATTTGCGCTGTATCAAATATCATGATTTTTCAAACCAAGTCCAAAACATTCTCAAATCGTGTGAAAATTTGTGTTATGAATTTTGAGTTAAATATTTACTCCGCAGAATAACCTTGAATTCGCAGATGAGTTTCTGTCAAGCCTGCAGCTGGAAGAGTTGATATAGGAATTTATTACATCTTATAAACTCTCTAACTTATCCATCCACTCTTTCTTTCACTAACTCATACATTTTCTCATTATCACACACACAGAAAATTTTGCTTTCCATCCCAAACTATAAAATCGTATTACTTTACTTCCCCACACGTGGCTCCGTTTGGCACATGTCATTTGAACCTTCATTAGGTGCCTTAACATAGTCTTCAGGATATACGTCCTCTATATTCGGTATAATCTATACGTAAGAACGGTAATCTACAACACTATGATTAGCACATAATTCTTCACTACTATCAGTGGGACTGTTATGCGTAGAAATTCACCAAAAACCCCGTATTTCTAAGCATAACAGTCCCACTTTGAATTTCGTAGCTTAATTTACTTTTTCCCATAACACAAACTATTGATTCTAATGAACACGCTATTCTTTATACTATTGTAAAGATTTTAATTTCATTTACCACACACCTGGTCAATACGAGGCCTAAATGTGTTAAAATCTTTAAACGCGTTTTTCTCGATTGCATATTTTGGAACATGGGACAATTATGCGTATAACGGCAGTTTAAGTGTTATCGGAAATTATTTCTTTTACTAAAACATGTTCACTTGACTTTCACAATCAATTTCATGTCGAAAAACTATATGTTATCGCTCTAAATTTTGAGTTACTGGCAAACGGATCTATAAAATAGGGTTTTTCGTAATGTTTTGGGTTAAAGAAATTTTGTGTGTAATCAAACATTTCAACTTCTACTCAAACATGTTCACTACACTTAATCAAGCAAATTCATGTCGAAAAAACTAGATGTCATCGCAATGAAGTTTAAAAAAAAAAAACTAGAAAGTGCCTTTTGCTTAATAAATTTGGGTAGACGCATCTATTTGAAAAACCCAAAGATAAATATCAGTCTTGAATAGTGTCCGGTTCCATTGCTGAACATTGTTTAAAAATCGCTTCGAAAACTAGAAAGATATGCATGATCAAAGTTGCACTTCCGACACTCTGAGGGGGGTTTAGAGTACAGGTGTTAAAGTGCTTCTTATTTCAAAGTTTCAGACAATTCGACCGATGAAAACCCCCCATGCCAAAGTGAATCATGGAAGTAGCTCTGCATCCTATATAAAGTAAAAAAATATGACTTTCAGTGAGTTTACAGAACTTTGTTATTTTTCAATCAGTGATGAAGCTTTTAGCAATATTACCAAATTTGTCTAAAATTAAAACCAAATCGATTTAAAACTGTTTTTCCTAATTTTTCCTCCTTTTACTGGATTTTCGATATTTGTTTGACCATAACTTCATGAATACTCAACCGATTTCAAATTGATTTTTACATGCTGTTTCGGCCAGGATGTCTTCCCTACATTGTGTCTTTACTTTGGACGGGCAACGAATCAAACGAACGAATAACTTTTACACGCTACTGATTTATTGCCACCGAGAGGCAGCGTGCCTACTCGGTGGGGAAACGAAATAAACTACAATCTTACAGGCTAAAAGGGTGCGCCTTATATAGGCGCACAGTATGTTCAGATACAATATACTATTGAATCATTTATTTGGCGCGCACGCTGCCTTCAATAGATTGGCGCCCGTATGGATTGGCGCCAGCTAGTGAAGCTGGTACGTTGTACGGTAGTGAAATCTTCCACTATTGGCAATGGCACAATAGGTAGCGTTGTCCCTCTCTGCATACGCTTCAATTGAGCGGCAACTAGCAATGCCGCGTTTGAGATGAACGCGAACACATGCTTTTGAAGACAAAATTGAATGTTTTCGAGAGCGGATATTGAAAAAAAATTTTGACTTTATTATTTAACTACAGAAAAACATGACTTGGCGATAAAAAATTCTGTTCTTTATTTTTTCTTCTATAGTGTAGCATGTCAATTATTGCATAGGCTAAAAACGCGCCAATTATTGCACATCCCATGCATTTCCTATGGGGGGGCAATAATTGGCGCGTTTTTAGCCTGGCAGTAATCGGCAATCTATCCTATTACATTGTAACTACAGTAGACGGAGTCTAATGGCTACCGCTTCTGCTTCATAAACAGAAGGTCATAAGTCCAAACCCAGGCCCTTTCCTCGAACTTTGTAGTTGTATCTTTCACTTACTTTTATATATCCACAGGTATCAGAAGGCTGACTCCAGAGGCACGTTCCCCGCTATTAGGGAGATTTGTGCCATCATATTTCGTTCTTAAGCCCCAAACGCGATGATAGCGGAACGGCGTGGCAACGGAAAGCGGAACCGGTGCACTGGCATGAACTGCCTGTCGATTTAGTATTGGTTGACTTTCATTTGTTGACACCTTAACGGAGTCGATATGGTGTGATCCATTCTAGCCGAATCGCTTCCGCTTCCGTTGCCGACCCGCTATCATTGTGTTTGAGCCTTTAATCTATCCCACTTAAACTATGCGTTTATAGAAATCGCTAGAACCAGAGACGGACAAGAAACCGTTTCCATACCCTTCCATTATTCCATCATTATATCACGCCTTTCCTTACGCCTGATAATATGCAGTCTGCTGCTAATCAAAAACAAGCCTCTCTGCCGTAATATTACCTTATACTTATACCACATGAACTGATATAGATGCAGGGGTATATCCGGCTTACGATGGATCCATATTACTGCATTATCAACAGAGCTGCTCGCTGTCACTATCAAGGCTTAAAATTTGCTGATTTCGACTGGCCGACTGCGATACAACTCAGATCATTCTGTATACCATCAACATCATGCTGGTTATTCCATCAACAGTGCACTGATGGTGATAGTATATGGATATCACTGAAAGGCTAAGTTGAGTATTAAATTAAGCTAATAAAACGGCAACCTATCAGTACGATATTTTTTACAGTGCCATCTATTCGGCTTCTGTTTGTTGGTCACCGAAAAACATTTACAGCTTGGATAATTACCACGTGATCACTCATTCTGCAGTGATTATGATCTAGAGGGTGGTATCGCTTCACTTCTGTTGGTTGTCAAATCAAAATGATATTGATAGCTCGATAGTGATATTGATAGTTTTAAGCCATCAGCAATCAGTTAATATGACTGAAATTGTGCAACTATGTTATCAATTGCTCCCTCTTCCCCTCATTGTTCTGCAACCTGATGTGGCAGGCACCATTGTTGCCTAAAAATAGAAAAACATCAGCACTTATACAGTTAAAGTCCGCGGCTACAAAACAAAGCCATGCTGAAGGTGTCTGGGTTCGATTCCCGGTCGGTCCAGGATCTTTTCGTAATGGAAATTCCCTTGACTCCCCTGGGCATAGAGGATCATCGTACCTGCCCCACGATATACGAATGCGAAAATAGCAACTTAGGCAAAGAAAGCTCTCAGTTAATAACTGTGGAAGTGCTCTTAGAACACTACGCTGAGTAGCCGGCTCTGTCCCAGTGGGGACGTTAATGCCAAGAAGAAGAACAAGAACTCGAACTTCGAGGTTTCTCTTATTAATTGAATTCAGAAACTCACACGAACATTTGGTTTTGTGAACTTTCCAAAAATAAGTCGCACCCTAATGTGGATAATTAATATTTTTTGTGAAACATATTAAGATGATAATTGCGTTAACATCAAATCTCCATATAACTCGGCATACAACGAGAAACAGGTCATGAAGTATTGCAAAAATTAACACTTAATTGAATAATTGAGTAACCGAAAAAAAAGTGTCATTTAAAAAATTAATACTATGTAAAACACTCAACTGGTTTAGTTTTACTAACTCGATACGGCACAAACAGGTTTCAGAGCTAAAGTACCTTTTCTGATGCATTAAGTTTTAAACAATCAATTTGGAGTAACTTTTCAAAAGAAATAGTTTTTTTCTCATAGAGTTCTCGGTTATCACCTATTTTATACATGGTACAATAGAACGACAACTGACATATTCAAATAATTATTCAATAGGTTAGTAATACACAATGTTTTGTCCCTCTGGCTTCACGAAATTTAAATTGACCCAACTGTGCCTTATCCATTTGTTTAAAACATTCTATAAATAACATTTGTAAACTTTATCTTATCAATATAAGGTCCAATATGCATAGGATTTTGCTAATCTATAAAACCCCCTGCGTCAAACAAATAACATTTAAAACCATGTTCAAACTAATAGCTTTAGTATCGCTGACCGTTTCATTTTGTTGGTGTCAAGATGTGGTAGGTGGATTTTTGTATTTAAAGATGCCACCATTACATTCTTTTATTTTTTTCTGCAGTCTCGACCCATCATTACCACAACTGGAGGTCAGGTGCAAGGTATAACAGCTAGCTGTGGTCTGTTCTGTAGCTACTTCCAATTCAATGGCATACCATATGCGGAGCCTCCAGTTTCCGAATTGAGATTCCGGAATCCAGTCCCACATCGTGGATGGTCGGGTGTTCGAGATGCTAGCGAACATGGAGAAAGTTGTGCAGCACTAAGTCCTCTCAGTGAATACTCAGGCAGTGAGGATTGCCTGTTCATCAATGTGTATACGCAGAACATTATCGGATCTCGACCGGTTATGGTATGGATTCATGGGGGTGGCTTCGTTTTAGGTTCCGGTGATTCCAGGATATACGGGCCAGAGCATTTAGTTCAAGAAAATGTGGTTGTCGTCTCTTTCAACTATCGACTAGGCATTATGGGATTCTTCAGCACTGGTGATACACACGCCCAAGGCAATTGGGGTGCGAAAGACTGTGTGGAGGCTCTGAGATGGGTTCGCGACAATATTGCGGCTTTTGGTGGAGATCCCAACAATGTGACGATCTTTGGTGAAAGTGCGGGAGGAGCACTGGTGCATTATTTAATTTTGTCTCCAATGGCCACCGGATTATTCCATAAAGCAATCGCTCAATCAGGAACTGCATTGAATCCATGGGGATTCCAGTACAACGTACGGGAAATGGCACACAGTATTGCAGATGCATTCGGTTATCCACACGATAGTGCAGAACTTGCACGACTTCTGCGATACACTCCTATTGCAGATTTCATTGATCTTCAAAGAACCATCACCGACATCCCGATTCCTCGTGGGTTCAAGCCCTTTGAATATGTCCCTAGCGCTGAACCAGTCAACTCTCCAGAGCCCACCTTCTTTACTCAACGTCCAATAGAAGTTCTACTTTCGGGAGCATACAATCATGTTCCAATGATGATCGGCTACACTAGTGCAGAAAGCCTGTTTATGGTTCGTGAGCATCTTCTGGATTCTACTGTATGGAATGAATTCACTCGCAATCCGCAATTCTTTGTGCCACACTTTTGGAATATTCCTGCCAACACTCCAGAATCAAACGCAGTCAGCCAAGCATTCCGCAATTTCTACTGGCAGGATCGTACTCTTGGGCCTGATGTTATGGTAGAATGGACTCAATTTCACACTGATCAACAGTTCATCTATGCCGTAGACAAAGCGGTGGTTCTAACTGCCGAACGGAGCACACAACCCACCTTCTACTATAAATTCAGTTTTGAAGGTGACCTCAATTTAATAAAACGTGTGCTTTTACTAACCGACTTGCCAGGAGCAGTTCATGCTGATGAACTAGCCTACCTGTGGTCTATAACAAATATACCCATTTCACCCATTCTACCGAGCAATCCGGCAAACGTTGTTCGACAACGAATGGTCCGCCTTTGGACCAACTTTGCCATCACTGGACATCCAACTCCTAATTCGGATACAGCCCTACAAAACATCCACTGGCCTCCAGTCCAGGGAAGTGATATGACGTATCTAGACATCGGAGACAACCTGGTGGTGACTAAAAATCCTAACCAAGCACGAATTAACCTTTGGAGAGATTTGGAAGAACGCTATGCTAATGACCCATTTTTCTATCCCTATTCGTAAAAGTGTTGTGAAAATAAATTCAAAATCCCCTTAAGCGATTGTTGTGTTCGTTTTTGTAGACGGGTAGGTTAACGCCTTGTATTAACCAGCAGTTTATAAAAATCGCATGTGCAACTGACATTCTTTTCCTCAAATACCAGCATTTGAGTTATATTTTTACACTAGGAGAAAATTAAAAGATTTATTCTGGGCATTGTTTCTATCATTTGCTATGAACACAAATGCAAAGTTTTCACAATTTTTAGTACAATTGTACATGTAGATGAAAAGTATAAAAGATATTTTTTTGGTTTTCAACCAAATTTCTAAAAGCAACAATTAATTAATAATATATGGTATGGTAATATTGTAAGTTGATAAAGTTATTTCCGCCCACGGCTTCTCGCAATGTTTTGAATGGGAAAAATTACTTTAATAAAAAAAATGCTTGAACAAAAGTTGTTGAAAATTGTCTAAATTTATCAAAACAGTAAAAAATTGATTTTAAAAGATTAGTTATTTGATTGTTTATCAAAAGTTACACTATTGAATACACAAGTCGGATGTATGATTGTTGTTATCCACTTATAATCTATTTCTAGTACCAATGTTGTAAGGAGGATCCTGGCTAGGGTCTTAAACTTCCTTGACTTATGCGCCAGACGACGAAGTCGTCTGTCAAGAACTCCGGATATGTAATGCCCAACTAGCAGTTTTCAGTGCCTAGCACCGAATCCACCTCCAATCCCAAACAAACAAACAATCAGTCCTAATTCCAAATTCCAAAGACTTTCCAAAAAATTCCTTCCCAAATTTCTAACAGAATAGTGAAACTTTCGATCAACCAAAAATAGTAAATCTAAAGTTAAACAAACCAGAGAAAATTTTATTAAAAAAAAGAATACTAGGTAATGCAGTTCAGTAAAACTTTTATCAAAATTTTAACGTTTTAAAATTCATTTTTTTTTTTTCATTTCATCACGCACAATGCCCTGCACTATCTCCTACCAGAGCTAGCTAAGTACTGAGTGGCTATCGACTGTTCTCCCGGAGCTAAACGCTGGCCAACGGTACCGAACTCGCCGATAGTCACTCACTCCCTACGTGTGACGTCACTCACCTCTCGTGTATCTTTCGTCAGTCGTTCTAACCCCCTAGCTGTGTTTCTTCCCCTACTGCTACAAATCTCGCATGATCTGGGATAACGCCCTAAAAGCCATTGGTAACCACGTGTGTAGTTCGTTGTTTCTGTGCAAATGAATGAATCAGCTTCCAAACCAACATCACTGGCGTGTAGGTGATAATCCTTTCTTCACCATACCGTTGTAAAATAACATGTAACTCCATTTGAATGGTCAGAAACAACGAGCTACACACATGGTTACCAATGGCTTTTAGGGCGAGATCAGAAGTTATGCGAGAAATAGTGTTTCCCTACTTGAAATCACGGTGGATTGGTGTGTGTTGATGGAGTTTGATTCGGGTACTTACAGTTGAGCGACGCTTGTTGACTAACACGATCAACCCTGAGCAGGGGGTGGCATCGGTCCCGAGGACGACGCTATCGACCAACCACGTCGAGATTGATGAACACCAACAACGAGGGGAGGTAGCTCGGCTGCAAAAATTTTGCCTTTCTCTTTCAGGATATCGCAGGCGGGAGGTGGCGAAGGATGGTCACTACTCCTACTTGGGTAAGGTTATCCACAATCCGCGGTTCTGAGGGTGATAATTTTACTCCCCGGAAAGGTGGTTTGGTACTGTCCGAACAGTCTCCGGACTTCAGAGCGTGAGTCGGGCGGGTACACTGGCGCTGGAATTCCTTCCCTTTGATGGACGACCCCACAGAGCGTGCAATCACGGTTAGCGGGTGTGATTCTCGTGGGGAGGGGGGGGGGGGGCAAGCTTCCTACTTCGATGGCCAACGCACTCTAGACGTACCTATAGTGGCACGAGACCACGAGTCGATAGGTATGCCCAGGGTAACCTCGCTGTGTACCAACCACCAAATCGCTTCACTTTTTCCGTCGCAACGATCCATTAATCTTCGCACCACCAATCTCGCACCTTCACGTTTTTCTTGCACCGACCGCACACCAATTCCCCAATGGAGAATGCCACTGGGCTGTGGCTACTGTAATAGCAGATTCTTAATACCCAACACACACATTTTCTATCAATTCACCAAATTACCTTATATTCCTTGCTTCAATGTTTTCACTTTTTTCTTGTCTTCGACTCACTGCCTTAATTTGCCTACCCTTATTGTCAAAATCAAAATATTAAATTTAGATTTTCTTTTTTTTTTACGGTTTTGCAACTTACTTCCGACTACAACTATTTTAGGCACACGACTCACGGTTTGTATAAAATTTCAATTAGATTGCAAATTAATTATCTGAAAATAATAATAAATTTTATCACGTTAAAATTTACACTCTTCTTTTGATTTTATAGCTTCTTTTACTTGTTTTAGATAGAATAATTTTTAAGAAATTTTCTCAATGCACTTGATAAGATTTTAGCACTTGACTACTTGGCGGTCCAAAAGGGAAAGACCAACTTGTTGGTTTCGATTGACCAAGAAAGTTATCACCGATTACATTAATATAATATTCGAGGGTTTCCGGTTTTATTTTGATTTATATTCTCTATATAAAAATTTTCTTGACGAACGATTTTTCATTTCTCGGGGTTTCCTGTTAATCATTACTCTTCACCCACTCTCATCATCATCTTAAAATTCACACTGATAAACAATAGATTCAAGCACTTTATCATCTATGGTTGCCTATCTAACAGGCGCAATGGTAGCAAACGCTACTTATTTGAAACGGCGGATTTTCACCAAATCTGCTCGTTTTCAATGTTAGAATATCGAATTGGGCATCTCAGAGAGCCGAAGGAGATGTAGGGTTGTGAAGGAGAAAATGGGGGTCGTGACGGACTTTGGTTTCAGGTTGGCCGATTGCGCTGCAGAATCGTTACCCGTTCTGTGGCGTAGTTGGTTAACGCGCCCAGTCTAGCGTATTGGGAGTCGTGGGATCGAAGCCCACCAGAACGATTCTATTATTTTTCACAATCTTACATCTCAATTTGTCCAAATTGACTTTTGTGTCTACGACCTTCAGGTTTTTTTTCAAAACACCGTCGGCTAGTTAAGCCGTAATAGACATGACAACCCTAGTTGAGAATTGAATTATTTTGTGTTGGATTCGTCGAAAAGTTATGGTGCTCTACAGAGACCATGAGCGTTAAAGGGTTAATTCCAGGGATGGGAAAAGTACTGTAGCAAACATTTGCCGCCTCTACATTACATGTTTCTACACGACCATCAAAATCCAAAGCAAACCATGACCGTTCAAACAAAAAAAAATGTCACGGCTCTTAAAAACTGTAATCTTCTTCTTCCAACGTTTTTTCAAACCCGAATGCGAAATGAGCACAGTGGTGACACGATTTTTAACGGTTTTCGGGGTTTTGCATTTTTGCTCGATAAAGGCAGCATGAAATTGAACTTGTTCATATGTATCGCAACGGATTGTGCTCTTGCTGAGCTAATAGATTTCAATTAGTTGAAAACACAAGCGAAATATTAGCGATTGAACGATTTAACATTTTTTTCAATCATTCACCTCGGAATGGCTGCCAGTAAACGATCATAGTGGAGAGACAAAAACAATCAAGCCAGCGTGTGAACCGTCGGCAGCGCAACGCCTGATGGTATTCGCGATGACGGAGGCAATTACCACAGTTGACCCTAATGCGTGAAGCTCCGATTTCTTTGCATGGCAAAGCATAGGAAGTCAATTTTCAAATCCTTCTAGAAAATTCAAAACTAAATTTAATTAAATTCTGTTAAGTGTACGGGGTTAAATTTATGATAAGCTATAGAATCCGCAGAATATTGAGGAAAAAATATAAAAATCAAAATAATGTTTCTATAATGTAGCCCATCAATAGTCTATCAACATGTACTGAAAAGAATTTAAATAGCTATTGTAATTAATTTTATATAAGCATATGAAATTTCACCTTCCTATACCTTGCCGGGTTAAATTTTCCGACCGCTTCACGCATAGAGTAACATTTTCCAAGATGGCAGCACCGTACCTTCGTTTAGAGCGAAATATTGATGTTGCTGCTGCTTTGTGTTTTGGTTGACTGGCAGAATCGATGAACTGTGGGTAAATTGCGATCACAGTTCCCAAGGCCTGGTTAATTCACAATGGCAAAGACCTGGTGATTTTGTTTTTCCAGCAGTTATCTATTGATTTATTTATTTACTTATTTATGTATTTACTGCTTTAGTGAACAGGTGAAGTTCCACCCCCAATGACAATTGATCTTAAGTCTAAAGCCAAAAAAAAAATGAATTAACATAAAAATTGTTTAAAAGTAATCTTATTTGTTTTCACGCGATACATTAAAATTAAACGCATGATAACAACTATTAAACCCACGGGACATGCTATGCATTGGTTTCGTGAGGCCATAATTTGTTCTGGCGGAAGGAATTTTCAGAAAATGGATGAAACCGGAGATTTCGGCGACGCAGTAATTGATGTTCAATGAACTGAGCAACAGAGGGCAATCTATTGATCCTTGCAAAAAGTCAGAGATGAAGCACGCCTTTGCCACATTGCGTCTAGGCTCAAGAAGGTACAGATCAATAAGTTTGCAAGCGGCGTTAATAACTTGGCAAGTTCAGTGGATCTCTCCACATAAGTCAGCAAAAGGGCGAAGCGCCGCAAGACTTTGCGTTGAACGGCCTCAATTTGTTGAATCTCATTCCTGTAGAATGGTGACCATACAACCGATGAGTATTCCAGGATAGGGCGTACAATTGAGCAGTATAAAGCTTTCAGGCAATACACATCGGTGAGTTTTTTGCTGAAGCGAAACAGAAAACCCAGCTGCACAGAAGATTTTGAGATGATGTAAGGGTTCATTCATTTATTTCATAACGCCAAAAATGGCCCATTTTGACACCAACCCACCCCCTCGTAACGCTTTTTGTATGAATATTCTACAAAATTTGTATGAGCCGTAACATAATGAAGACACCCACCCACCCCCTTTAGCGTTATGAAATTTGTGAATGAGCCCTAAGCAACATGATCCTTAAACGTCAGCTTAGTGTCGATTAGAACGCCGAAGTCCTTCACCGTAGTTACACGTTGCAGTTCGACACCAGCCAAACCATAATTAAACTGTAGTAGTGTGCGTCTGCGGCCAAATGAAATCACTAAGCACTTGGACACATTTAGGAACATTCTATTGATATTGCACCATTCTGCGAATATTTCCAACTGATGTTGTAAAAAAGCAGAATCTTGCGGTTTATTGATTGTGCAATAAATGTGCTTATTCTGCGCGGCGTGTGAGGTGACAATTGTCGACTCGTTCCCATTTGATTAGCATTAGTCGTCTCACGTCACCCGAGGTGAGAGCGACTCGTCTCGACTCACACGCCGCGCAGAATAAGCACAAAAGCTTTCGTGCCTATTCTGCGCGGCGTTTGAGGTGACACGAGTCGAATGAGGTGACAATTGTCGACTCGCTCCCATTTGATAAACATTAGTCGTCTCACGTCACCCGATGTGAGAGCGGCTCGTTTCGACTCACACGCCGCGCAGAATAAGCACATTTATATCATCAGCGTAAGAAAGTTTTAGGCAGTCCAGAAAAAAGTTGACATTTGTGCTTATTCTGCGCGGCGTGTGAGTCGAGACGAGTTGCTCTCACCGCGAGTGACGTGAGACGACTAATGCTAATCAAATGGAAGCGAGTCGACAATTGTCACCTTATTCGACTCGTCTCACCTCACACGCCGCGCAGAATAAGCACAATTATTCATGTAAAGCAAAAACAAGAAGGACCGAGATGGCTGCCTTGAGGTACGCCAGACCAAACCGAGAAAGGCATTGAAACATGTTCGCCAATTTTGACGGACATGCTTCGTCCAGTCAGGTAGAGTTTAAGCCAGAAGCGGTTATCAAGAGCTAATGGAACACTCGTGCCTATTCTGCGCGGCGTGTGAAGTGACACGAGTCGAATGAGGTGACAATTGTCGACTCGCTCCCATTTGATTAACATTAGTCGTCTCACGTCACTCGAGGTGAGAGTGGCTCGTCTCGACTCACACGCCGCGCAGAATAAGCACAACTATAGGAAAATAGAATCCTTCTGGATTGTTGAATACAACAATCGTATTTGCCACATTACTTTTCATTAACCCAAATCTACCTTATACATTTGTTTTAAATATTGAACAAATGACATTTGCAAAATTTATCTTATCAAAATAGATTTAATCTTCATATGCCTTCTCAACTAATGAAACTGTTGAAACTAATAGCTCTAATATCTCTAGCTGTTTCCTTTTCTTGGTGTCAAGATGTGGTAAGTAAATTTTTTTTTACGGTCGATGATTAAATTCTTAGTACTTTTTCCTGTAGACTCGACCCATCATTACCACAACTGGAGGACAGGTACAGGGCATAACGGCCAGCTGTGGCCTGTTCTGTAGCTACTTCCAATTCAATGGCATACCATACGCGGAGCCTCCAGTTTCCGATTTGAGATTCCGGAATCCAGTGCCACATCGTGGATGGTCAGGAGTGCGAGATGCTAGTGAACATGGAGAAAATTGCCCATCGCTAAGTATACTCAGTGACTACTCAGGCAGTGAAGATTGCTTACATATCAATGTGTACACGCAGAATTTGATCGGATCTCGACCAGTTATGGTGTGGATTCATGGAGGTGCCTTCGTTCTAAGTTCTGGTGATTCTAACAGATATGGACCAGACCATTTAGTTCAAGAGAATGTGGTGGTTGTCTCTTTCAATTATCGTCTAGGCATTTTAGGATTCTTCAGCACTGGTGACACACATGCACAGGGCAATTGGGGTGCGAAAGACTGTGTGGAGGCTCTGAGATGGGTTCGCGATAATATTGCGGCTTTTGGTGGAGATCCCAATAATGTGACGATCTTTGGTGAAAGTGCGGGTGGTGTGCTGGTACATTATTTAGTTTTTTCTCCAATGGCCACTGGATTATTCCATAAAGCAATCGCCCAATCTGGTACCGCTTTGGTTCCCTGGGGATTCCAGTACAACGCACGGGAAATGGCACGAAACATCGCAGATGCATTCGGTTATCCGCATGACAGTGCAGAGCTTACACGACTTCTGCGATATACTCCTATTGCAGATTTTATTGATCTTCAAAGATCCATCACGGACATCCCGATTCCTCGTGGATTTAAACCCTTCGAGTATGTTCCCAGTGCTGAACCAGTCAACTCTCCAGAACCCACATTTCTTACGCAACGTCCAATTGAAGTACTCCTTTCCGGTGCATACAATCATGTTCCAATGATCATTGGCTACACAAGTGCAGAGAGCCTGTTTATGGTTCGTGAGCATCTTCTGGATTCTACTGTATGGAACGAATTCACTCGTAACCCTCAATTCTTCGTCCCTCACTTTTGGAATATTCCCGTCAACACTCCAGAATCAAACGCAGTCAGCCAAGCATTCCGCAGCTTCTACTGGCAGGATCGCTCTCTTGGGCCTGATATTATGTTGGAATGGACTAAATTCCACACTGATCAACAATTCCTATATGCCGTCGACAAAACAGTCGTTTTGACTGCCGAACGGAACACACAACCTACATTCTACTACCAGTTCAGTTTTGATGGTGACCTCAATCTAATGAAACGAAGACTCTTGCTAACCGACTTTCCAGGAGCAGTCCATGCTGATGAACTAGCTTACCTGTGGTCGATGACAGATCTACCCATTTCACCCATTCTACCAAGCAATCCTGCAAACATCGTTCGACAGCGAATGGTTCGCCTTTGGACCAACTTTGCCATCACTGGACATCCAACTCCAAATTCAGACAGCACCCTGCAAAATATTCACTGGGCTCCTTTTGAAGGAAATGAAATGGCGTATCTAGACATCGGAGATAACCTAATAGTAACTCAAAACCCCAACCAAGCACGTATCAGCCTCTGGCGAGATTTGGAAGAACGCTATGCTAATGATCCATTCTTTTATCCTTATTCGTAAAAGGTGGTAAAAGTATAATAAAAAATAGCTCATAACTTATGTAATTGTTAGTTTTATTATTTCAATTGTGTTCCATTGAAAACATAACTATTAATAGCATAGCATAGCATAGCTTGGCATAGCATGAGCCTCTGTATGCCATAAAATGTTCGACTTTTACTGTTTTTACCTTGTTTTCAATTTAGCCGTGAGAGAGAGCGAGATAGCACCAACACACGGCGCACAGTAAAAGTCAATAGAACAAAAGAATTTATGGCACGTACAGAGGCTCATAGACTGACTGTACTTGTCAATTGTTGCTAGTAGCAACTTGCTACTCCGTGATTGATCCGAATTGGTAAGAATTGAACTTCGATCCAAATGAATGAGGGATGGGATTTTCTGCATATTCTCGAAGTGCAATTTTAGCAGCTCTCTTATTATTGATCAATAAGGGGACATGCACAAATTACGTCACGCTCCAAGGGGGGCCTTACAAAATGTTCGGAGGACTCATACAAAAAGTGTGAGTCGAAAAAGTTGAAATTTAGCGTGACAAAATTTGTGTACCATCCCTAACGGCGCCGGCCAAGTCCTTACAGTCAGGAAGGGGAAGGAAAGCTATTGTGTAATGATCGTTGCTTTTAGCGACCGAGAATACCTCTGCGTCTCCACAATCATCACGGGAACCCTTGGTCGGTGATGCGATCCATGGATAAGAAGGAAAATACGACCTTTACTTAAAACTAGTTTTGCATTTTTCGCAGCAAAAATATATTTAATTAAATTATAAAAAAGTCGACATCCATAACGAACTATTCAATGGTTATTTTTAGCAATAACGAAAACATAAAGGTATATTAAATTTAAGTGAAACACGAAAAAGTCGACACTTGTATTGACGAACCATTCCAAGCTTTGTAGTAGCTTTGCAACGATAAAAATGAATTATAAGCATGAAACGATCTCACCAGTAGTTCATCCTTGAATGAACACGAAGCTTTCCGCACTTGAACAACACGAACCGAACACGATTGGTCTTTATTCCGTACCTCGTCCCTCCGGAACATGCAACCGAATCAGAAGACCACGCACTACTGTCGATTTTTTTTCACACTCGAATAACGCGAACCGAACACGATTGGTCTTGATTCCGCCACTCGTCCCACCGGAACATGCAACCGAATCAAAAGACTACGCACTACTCATAGGGCAGACAACTATTAATGAATAATAAATATAAAAACAGAGCTTTGTAAAAAAATAACTGATTGCGGAAAGGAAGCTAATTGTACGATAGCTAGAAAATTCCATTATCGCCTGGAGCTTTCTCATGCCTTCCAAATCGGTCTCCCAAGAATAGGGCGATATTCAAAACTGAAAAGGCAATAGATGGCTCTTTTTCAATGGTAATAAAAACGAAATCTTGGAGCAAAGAAAGCACGCTGGAACATAAACTAAACACAAAAAGTGTTATGTATTGATATTACGCTTGATTTTTAATCACTACTTTTTCGATCCAGTTTCCAAATTGCTTGTAATTCACGTTTTTCATTTCCATACGTTTTGAAAGTTCTCGGCTACCATTCTTCTATGCGCTTGTGTTGGAAGTTTTAGAAATTTGAGAATCCAGCATAGCGCAATCAGTGCGTGGAATAGAGTCAAATAATCCTAAATGCCACTTTAAGGATTTGTGTTGTTTTCTCCTAATGAGATCCACATTTTAACGCCATTTGAAGTCCTAACAGTTACTTTATAATATTTGCTATCTGGAAACATTTCCCAAATTTGAGTTTTTTACGGATTTAAATCGGGTAGAAAACATAGTTGAAAAATGGGGGTGGTTCAAAATGACCAAATGGATGGGGTAGAATGCCATTTAGTATGGAGAACTGGTCGTTAGCAACCAAGTTTCTTCATGAGTTTGCTCTGTGGTATGGAAACGCTTATTCCTGAATGAAATCATCGGAAAACCTTAATATTTAGGCAGAAAAGTGAAACATGTTGAATTTCACCGTGAAATTAAGGAAACATCATATGGTTTATGTCCAAGGGCAACTCTTGGGTAAACATATTTTAACATCGTGTGGCAAAGAATACATATAAAAACGATCTAGGTATGATACAATGAAGTGAGCCATTTTACCCAAATATGACCATGTTCCCCTACAAACATCAGTGTAGCCGCTCGGCGGCCAGTGAGAGGAACTGAATGTACGAAAGGTTGTTGTTTGCACTTTTTGCCGCTGGCGCCAACTGTTAGCGTTTAAGAAAGTATTGAACAGTAGTTACCCTATTGTCAAACACGTTTTCTTGATTCAAAATACTTACGAAATCTTGAGTAACTTGTCTAGTTTTTGCGCTTTTTGGATATTTGTTAATAGGGGTAATAGGGGCAATATGGGCCACCTAAGGAAAACGTCATAGAATGCATAGAAAATTGCAAAATCTATCGCATGTTATGACCGAGGGTGTAGCTGCTTGTTTCTAATCCCATGAATGGATCAGAATGAAAACTATCGCCATTGGGAGATATAGGAGGAACTTCTCTTCATCGTAGCAATGTTGAACAACGTGTAGATCCATAAATTTGCTCGTAACAACAAGTTACACACTCGGGCTTTTAGAGCGAGATCACAAGTTATGCGAGAATTAAACTCATTCGGATGCAATCAGTGTTTGGATTTTGATCCGAATAAGCCGATCGAACCATATTCGGAGAGTGCAATAGTTCGTGAATCATGACAGTTCGTGGCACATTGGATTCGGAGAGCCCTAAGAATGTTGTTATTCACTCTCTCGCTCATAAAACACGGCAGGCTGCGTTGGGCTGGTCACGTGCTACGAATGCCGGAAGAACGACAAGCAAAAAAATATTCAGTAGAGAATCCGGACGAGGCCGTCGGCTTCGTGGTAGGCCGCGCACACGTTGGTTTTTTGCAGTTGAAGAGGACTTAAGGGCACTTAACGTTCAGGGCTGGAAGCGATTGGCTCAGGACCGAGTCCAGTGGAGAAGAATTATCCATTTGGCGTAGATTCAACGTAGCGGATTGTAGCCCATCAAGTATCAAGTAAGTATATCGTGTGGCGGATTGTATTCCCGCCAGGGAAGCCCCCGGTCATGGATCTTTTCGTAATGGAAATTTCCTGGACTTCCCCGGGTATCATCGTACCTGCCACACTATATACGAATGCGAAAATGGTAACTTTGGCAAAGGAAGCTCTCAGTTAATAACTGTGGAAGTTCTCATAAAAAAACACTAAGCTGAGAAGCAGGCTCTTTGAGTGAGGACATAATGGAAATTATGTAGGGTTAAGACAACGACTGTTTGTCCTCTAATGTTGTAAATTTCAATAGTATTGATAATTTAATTAAAGCGACTTACCTTTATAGAATCTCATCCTGCAAGAGAAATTAAATGGTCAAAAGTGTTGCTTATTTTTACAACCCAAAGATTTCAGTTACCTTCCATCCTATGAATGCTTTATTTTCCAGCTGATCTCGCCAATAAGGAATGGTCATCGCTAAATAATGTATGTATTCACTTGTTTTACAATTGTCTTACGATTTTTTTTTCATTCTTTTGTAAAATAACTTAGGCAAAAAACGCACTCGACCACGACAAAAACTTATCCGTTACGAATGTCCGCCTGGATGAATTCCGCTTCCACAAATGAAGCGTCATTCCTGTCGTGCATTTATTTGTCGCCAACACATCCAGATTCCCTGGTGCGGCGGATCGTTCTACTGTATCTCTCAGTTCTCTGCTAATAGTATCTCAGTATCCAGTCTCACTTTCACACCAAATGGGGAAGGTTATTTTAAATGATTAAACTCGCGAACAAAAAACGAAAAAAAACATACTTAAATAGTTAAATTGTATCTCTTCTCGAATGGATGCGATGTTTGAAAACAGAATCTATAGGTTAGTTGCGCAAAACTTAAAACTACTTCTACAGGTTTCACTGAACTGAAAAAGGTTTTCCGGCTGTTTGCGCGCTGTTGAGGTTTCGCTTGGATTAATTGTCGATGCAATCACCAAGCCATAATCTCCCGTCAGCTCTGGAATACAAGAGCTGCTGCACTATGGATTACGCGCCCAGCATCTGCTGCGTTGTTGATGTTGTTACTAAACTACTGCTAAATGCGTCTTATTCGTCCGAACCCGCTGATCGCTTGGCCTTTCGCTGCCGTGGGCTTTGCTTGGGGGATACTTTGCCACCCTTGGGAGAATTTTCTGTAAATGTTAAATGATCATTAGCTTTTCGCGTTCTACTGTTCAGAATAATATTCTCTTTTAGGGCTGGAGTGTTTCAAAAATAGGAACTTTAAGAGACCTCATGCCTGAAAATAAAGTCCAATAGAGTCCATTTCTCTAGGGTTGATTTAAGTGTTTTTTAATTCATCGCAATATTACTACAAGTATTACTGTATTTTTTTTTCATGATTTTCTCCAGAAAATTCGTTTGAATTTTATTCAGGTACCATCAGTGCACCAGTATCCGCTCATGCTCCAGTAGCCCGCTCACACTGAAAAAAGATAAGTTTGCACAAAGTAAATTTGAAAACTATAACCGCTATACGGTTGAAATCGACAAATTGAATCATACTGTGGACATTTTTGTGTGTATTTACTCAAATTACCTTACTTTTTAAGCTCGTGAGCGGGCTACTGGAACATGGAGCGGGTACTGGTACGTTGACGGTACCTGTTTGCCCAAAGGTTCCTTCAGGTATTGCTCCGAAAATTTATTCAAGAATTCATGATTCTGTTACGGACTTCCTAAGATATTGCTCTAAGGAATTAATTCAAGAATTTAATCTGAATTTTTTTTAAGGATAACTCCAGAAATTCCAATGTTCTTTTCCCAGCAAGTCCTAAGTCCTATGACAGTTCATGGTTCTTCCATCGACTTTCCTAGGATTCCATCCTTAATTTTCGTTTAGGAAATCTTCGAGAATTCAAACAGTAATTTCTCCAGGAATCACTACAGTGATTTCTTATGATTTCCTTCAAAATTGTTGTTCAAAACATGTGTAACCAGAAACTTCTCTTCAGTAATAAGTCCAGAAATGCCTAAAAAAATTTCTCCAGAAAATCTTTGAGAATTTTCCCAAGGAAGTCCTCAAAAAATCAAAGAATTCTTCCAAGGATCGTCAAGAACATTTTTTAGAAACTAATTGAGTGACTAAACTGGGAAGAGTTTCTAAAAGAAATTCAAAAGTAAATTCTTAAGAAAATCTTAAGAAATTTCTCAGAAAAAAACTTCTAGGCCCTTGAAGAAATTTTAGAGGATTTTATAGATAAATTACGAAAATAATTGATGAGAAAATATACAGTCGAATCTCTGGATAATATACTGCAAAATTTTCTGCAGGAATTTTTTGTAAAACATCGGACGCAATCGAAAAGAGATAGTGTTTGAACGATCGGAGAAATTACTGGAACACTTGCTGAATGTGGTTAAAGTCCTAAAAAAATTTAGAAACTTGGTAGCGATTCTACCTAAGAAATTTCTCGAGAAATAATTTGGAGATGTGGAGGAGTAATCCCAGATTCATAGATATTTGTTGGAGGAATTTCATGAGAATCCCTCGTCGAAATGATTTTGGATTTTCTGGAAGTGTTCTAGAGAAACCGTAGATATTTTGGGAAATCCCTATAAAAATGGTTGGAAGAATTACTGGGATAACCGGTATAGAAACATATAGAGTACCTAGTTTTTGTAAAGTTTCCAAAAAATTCCTTAGTGAGTTTGTCCAAAAACTGTGGAATAAACCTTTGAGAATATGCTTGGAAGAATTCTCATCCTGTATGATTTTTTGGAAGATCTCCTAATGATAAAGTAACATTAGAATCTTGCATTGAGGACTGTGTCGGGAAGAAATTAGCAACATTCATGATGCTTGTTCTCCAAGCCTAACCGAAAATGTATCGAATTTTCGGGCAAACCAACAATATTATATATACCGTAAAACGGGGTGAATAGAAACAGTGGGGCGAATAGAAACAAAGCGACCTTCAGTTAAAAATGCGACTAATATGTAATGATAAACTTTAAAAACCTACTGAAATATTGTTTTTTCGTTAGTTCAATAACAACATAGTATCGCTAGCCTATTTTCAAATTAAAAATTTTGCTACATTTCTCATTAAAAAATTGAGAAGAAAATATTGAAATATCAATCATTTTTGATAGCTTGAAACATCCGCCATTTTGGCTGATTTCAAAAATGATCAAAAATTGAACTTAGTTTCAAAAGTTTTGATTTTTTTCTTCACCAAGTAAATACATGTTGTTATTTCTTCAAGATGCACTTAAAATGTGTTTATTTTTCCATTAAAATGAAAAAAAGTATTGATATTTACTTAACAGTGTTTCTATTCGCCCCATTGCGGGGTGAATAGAAACATACAACATTTTCATAAATCTTTGTACGATATAACTTTTATTTTTAACAGCAATTGGGGTCTTAGCAAAGGAAGACGTGACCCATATTTAAGGCTAATAAACTTGGTTTTTATCCAAACGGTTTAAGTTGTACACATTCAAACATGTCGAAAAGTGTTTCTATTCGCCCCATTTTACGGTAATTTTATTATATTATTATTAGCTTTATTAGGGAGATTTTCAGCCCGTGGCTGGTTCATCTCCAATATATAATTTTAGATAGTGCAATAAATTTTCTTAATAGATTTGTTATATTGAAACGAAACTACAATTTTCCTTCCTTCATTTTAAATTAAATTAAAAAAAAATGATTTTTCATACATTTTTGGCAATTTATGTATTAGTTGCAAACAGAATGTATACAAAAAAAATTAAAAAATATCAATTGTGTTGAAAATTATGTTGACTTCGTAGACCACTAAAAAAGGTTCTCAAATTCCAACAGAGGCTTCCACAAAACATTATTTAAAGAAAGTTTAGAACTGCAAACTCAGATTATTTTGAGGCTTTGCGATAAGAACTTGAACAGTGGAATGTTTCGTTTTTTGCTTTAAATACTTAAATTGTATGTTAAGAGTCATTACCAATTAAAAAGTTTTTTTTTTATAAAATAGATAGAGGCGTAATAAAACACATATGCCAATTATTTTGAAAAGTTTTAAAATATTATGACAAATAGTGGGAAAATAAACCGTGGAAATGTATGACACAGTACTTAGAATAATAAAAAAGTTAAAAAAAAATTTTCAACGAAAATACAAAATCGCAGGGGCTCAAAGACGTATTTTTTAAGATGACCTCAAAAATACATTGATCAAGCACTTCAGAATCACGAGATAATATTCATTTTAGGTGATGCTAAACTTTTCAAGGTGCTGCAATATTCAGTATGAGTGTTGCAATACGCGATTCCATACTTATGGCATGTAGTGTATATGGTTGGGTTCTGACGAAGTGCTGAAAACATTTTTCATAGAGTCCAATGCTTTATTCTCGCAAATTTAGGAAATTGGTTCTAAAAAAAACAGGAAAGGATTCTCAAATAATATTACATTAGATTCTGACAGAATCCTTCAAACAGGTTTGATTGAATTTTGAGAATGATTTGTATAAAATCCTGGACAACATACTCACAGCGTTCAAGGCAAATTTTTCAAAAGAATCCTGGTTTGGATTCTGCCATAATCAGGAGCAGAATTCTCACAGAACTTAAGGCAAGACTATCTCATCCATTTGCAATTTTTCCAAAAGAATTTTTATCATTTTTATTTGAATGTATTACCAAATTTTAAAATTGCTGTATTAAAAAAGTTTGGCCCGCCTCGCGATATTGTTTCTTAGATTTGGCCCGCGATTCAAAAAGGTTGGGCAGGCCTGTTCTACAATCATCTCGCGGCCCCGTAATAATGGATGTTCTTGAAATGAAGATTTATGGAAGACCCTATCTCATTATGAATCCACAACTATCCTTGGCAGGCGCACCCAAATGTTACGTCTCTAATCTACCGAATATGAAAAAAATTACGTATTCACTTCAGTCTAAACCTATACCACACTTTTTTTATAATTTTCTCAGACGTACGCAAACAAATTACGTATCTGTCTGTTTACATTTATGCTCAATCCCCTATTGATGCATGCCGACAGACTTGTTAAAAGCTGTTAGGAAACTGTTTTACGACGATTCGAACATCTCATGTCGGCAGTCCCGTTTTCTTCGGCAAGCCTTTTCCATAAGAATTACTGGTAAATCTGTTCGGAACTCTAATTGAGCCGCTTTTCGAGCCGTGTTTATTTGAATAAACGGCAACTCTGACAAAATTGCTTGTTCAGTCTCGAGAATCTCGTCAGGGAAAAGCTCAGAACAAAGAATCATCTGAATGTTTATTGGGTATCCCTAAGGATTCCATTCGAATCCGTGAAGTTCTCACAAAGCATCAGAACATCAAGCTGCTATGAATATTTAAGGAACTTGCAAATAGGCTTCTTAGAATCCACCCAACGGTCATTCGAATGTGTCAAAAAATCCACCAGAAACTCGTCAAAAACTTGTCTGATATCCGTAACGAATGATCTTTGAAGAATATGTACTACAGATATCAGGCAAAAACTTATCACAAATTCAGCTGATAGATTCTGGAAGATTCCGCCAATGGTTTGGTGAAAACAGTTGAGCATTTCGATTATTTCTATACCACCAATAGTTCGGATAGACATTCTTCCAGAATCTCGGCTGGAACCTTGGTGAAAGTTTTGAAAATTTGCACCAGTGTTTTGAAATATCCCAACCTTTTGTTATGAAAATTTTCAATTATACCAAACCAAGCTAAACCTAAAATTTTCAGTGTAAATTTAGAGAACAAAGTATCCGATTGCGCTGAAAATTGGATCGATTAGTTAGTTGTGACCAATAGATTCAATTATCTTTCAAGACCATCGTTTTATTCTACAGCGTCATTTGTGGATGACGAAACATAGTTCTTACGAGTTTTATACACACGGTGTCAACATTTCGATCGTTATCGAACTTTCTTGTAACTAGGATATTTTTACAAAAACGTTCTGCATTTGGACTAAGATTTTGTAATTGGAAGGTTACGAATTCTGTTTTTCATTTAAGCTAAGTATGCTGTTTCGCTCAAGAAAAGTAAAGAAATTTTCTTGACTGAATGGGTCACTGAATGTCGGGATAAACAATTAAATCATTGCAAAAAATCTGAGGTGCGATCAATTTCGATATCTACAGAAATTTTGACACCGTGATACATGATTAGGAATATTTCCTAAGTGTGAAACTTGTAATTAACCCATTGAAACACATTTGTTAAAGAAGATAAAATTTGTTACAAAAACTCGGTTGTTAAAACCAAAAACAAAATTCGAAAAATTTCCTAACTAATGAAATTCTACCGTTTTCAAGCCACAAATTTTGAAATATTTGACGATAAATCAAATATAGTTCCATTTAGATGCCTAATTGTCACAGTTTAAGGTGAAATAAATCGAAGCCAAACCCCAAATTTTCAAGAACACGGATCTGGAGAACCAAACATCCGTTTGAGATGAAAATTTAATCGATTGGTCACTAGCTGGTGGTCACCGATCGATTAAGTTTTCAGCTCAAACGTGTGTTCGGTTCTCCGTATTCGTGATCTTGAAAATGTGAAGTTTGTCTTCGATTCATCTTCACCTCAAGTCTGAAATAAAAAAGGCTAGTTCAATCAAATAACACTAATCGATTTCTAATAAAAGGACGCTGCCTAAACCTAATAAAAATAAAATTTAATGGTAGATTGGCTAACATTAATCCTACTTCATGTCGTAGGAATTGTAAAAATCTGGATTTCAAACAGAGTGGTGATGAAGAACAGGTACTCCGCGATACAATTTTGCTTCAAAAAGTGCTCCGTGAGCCAAAAACGCTGAAAACCCCTGCTCTAAGCCGTCGTCAAGGCCCTAGGGGGTCCGCGCACCACCTGTTGGCAAGCTCTGATCTATACCTATATGGTTTCCGAATCACACATAGACACATTAGGGGCTAGTACCAATGGTTGTAATGTACCAATAGATTGGATTATGGAATAAAACGTACATTTTTCGATAAAAACCACATGCGCTTTTTATGGATAGATCGCCATTAGTTTAGTCGTTTTGACAAATTTCAGCTTTTTAGTTTCAAAAAAGTCATATAATTAATAAAGTTTACGCAAAAAATTTGCTCCCTTGCACCAGTAGTTGCCGTCGTGTTCCAGTAGGGATCAACAGATGGAAGCAGTTTTTAAGGCGAAGGAGGCCGTCATTGAAATTCGTACGCGTCGTTGATGATTGTTGCTAATTCATCTCTCGAATCAAAGAAAATCAGTCGGTTTTGCACTGATACAGCTGAAAAAGTATCAGCATAATTTATGCATGTAAGCGCGTACAGTGATACTTTTTCAAGTCAATATAAACTATCATGACTGAGTTTTATCCAAGGGATTGCTAAGAGGATCCTTTTCTGTTGCCTCTTATAAAACTATAGCGGAGCTCACCCATACGAATGAGCGCATCAATAAACTAGCTGGTGCGAATATGGCGAAATGAACCACGGCTCACAAATTCAACGCATTACTTGCGTTTCATTCTGAAGAAATTAATTCACGCTTTTTTTTTTGTCTGTTATCTATGGTTTGATTATCCGAAGAAACATTTGCTTTTCTGCAGCTCATTACACTCATCAGCTTTTGCAGATTTCGTTGCGCTTCATGCGTTTGTACTGTTTTCTCTCGTAGGAAAAAGGTAAACATCCGAAAAATAAAAGTGTGTGAGTGGAATTTGACTCTGGAGTATAAATTATGTTCCGGTTAAGGAGGTACAGCTCAATCTGTCAAAATCCATAGTGAAAAAATAGGACGCCATCCCTCTGGTTTTATCACTTTGAAATGCAAGCTGAAAGTCAATTTTTTGCCAAAACGAAGACGGGCTACTTAAGGCCCAAACGCAATGATAGCGGAACGGCAACGGAATGCGGAACCGGTTCGCCCAGCATGAACTATAATCAGCTTGTCCACTCAGTGTTGATCCAATTTCATTCGCTGTCAGCTCAGTCGAGATGTTGTGATTCATGCTGGCGAACCGGTTCCGCATTCCGTTGCCGTTCCGCTATCATTGCGTTTGGGCCTTTAGCCTTAAAATGGATGTATAAAAATGAATAAAAGTTCCAGAGATCTGTGAGATATAGAATCCACTGGGTTGGGAAGTTGCACTAGGTTTGATCACAGCAATCGGTTTTAGACTGTCATAGTGTCAATGTTGGCACGCTGCTGTCACTTGCACACTAGACGCATTCGTACTCTGCCTCACTTGCAAACCGATACTTGGCAGGGTAAGTTGTGTGAGCATCGCGTGGAGGGTGATTCCTTTCCCGTTGATAATCGGAACTCCACAAGATCATCTTTATGCTTCATTTGAAAGATACTAGTTGCTGTTCAGAGAAAAAATGTTATACCTGTGTAAAAATTAACTATTTTGTTTCAAATTTCTTGTATCATCCCCAAACGTCTATTACTAGAGCAC
The DNA here is from genome assembly GCF_002204515.2 of Aedes aegypti. Lineage (NCBI taxonomy): Eukaryota > Metazoa > Arthropoda > Insecta > Diptera > Culicidae > Aedes > Aedes aegypti. The sequence goes on from NW_018736115.1 coordinate 116,630, forward strand.
TAGCGTAACTACTGGAACACGTGTTCCAATAGTGGCTCAAGCGATTTTATGGTCAATAACTAATTGTGTCAAGAGATCTCTGTTCAGGCTTTTCGTTATTATGCTATGATTTTATATAGCTTAGGTAGTCCACTAATGGCACCGGCACCCTATTTGCTTGCTGTTCAAGTTTAAGATGCTGATCAAATCTATAGATTATCATCGAATCACGCAAATAGTGACTTAAATGACAATTTGACTGAAAAAGTGACAAAACAAAAAGTTACTTTTTGTTGTAAATTTGACTTTTTAATGACCTGGTCACTATTTTCTACCAATTCACTAAAAAGGCCCCAGTCACTGAAAAGTGTCTCACTACCAGCCCTGATTAATGACCAGTCTATAATAAGAGACCTTTTACCAGCCCTGTATAGTGTACATGCAGATACTTACGAATCTTCTTCAGCGTCTCTGCCGGGATCCAATCGTAATCGACGTCCTTGGTGTTGGTGGTTCCGGTTTCCACAGTCTTACGGACGGCCGGAGACCGCTTGCGCTTGCCATACGATCCCAGGAACTGCTGGCCCAAAACTAGCAGCAAGACGACTACGGCAGCCAGGAACACGTACAGGAAGAACGTTTCCCCATCCAGTCCCTCATCGACTCGGTGATGGACACGGTTTCGTTGAAAACGGCCTCGCTGAACTGGTTTCCGCTGGCATCGCGATAGTTCAGCGCAATGTTCAGACCAAATGGACGTCCGGCAAATGATTCCGATGGCAGGAACGAATACGAAACCGTAGCTTCGTGGCCTGGCTTAATTTCCCGGTTATAGGCGATGGCCGAGAAGTTCTGGATGAAGTAGTTGAAATCCATTGGGTAACGGAAGGAGGCTTCGACGGTTTCCACGATGAAGTCATCGCTGCCCTTGTTGGCAAATCCGACCAGGAATTCAACTGGGTATCCGGCTGGGAGTTCAAGCTGAGATCCGCTCGAATGCAGAGGACGGGTAAACAATAGGAACGTGTCAGCATCTGGGGACTTTGTCGTTTCCGGCTCATCATCCGTCTCGGCTTCATCGGTCTGTGTCACAGATGCATCATCCGATTCAACTTCCACATCCAGTTCTTCGTCCAATTCATCTTCCGAGGCGTAGGCCATCAACCGAGAACCTTAAAAAGAAAAGCACATCCAAAGGAGTTATGAAATGCCACGTCGAAGTGAAAGTAACCCTCAACCATTCCCCCAAAATATCTCTCAACTTACCACCGTCCACAGTCAGGAGAACAGCTGGAAGCACCAGCAAAGCAAAGATAAACAGCCCCTTCATTCTACAATTCACTTTTCGATCGTAAAAATACACCAAATTTCAATCAAACTTTGCACCGAAATTTTCCTTCTTCCGAAGCCAGACTCAACGGGATCAAAGCAAGAGGAAAAATGAACGAACGGCAAGCCAACTGTGCAAGAAGCCGACGACGATTCAACAGCGAATCGCGAAGAAAAAGCTGAAAACGTCAGTTCACGTGGAACCGAAGTGACAAAACGACGACGACGTTTGACACTTTTTTGACACGAACTGCGTCGCTGTCAAACATCGCGGCCGCGCGCACACGAACGGGGGGCGGTTCGATTGAAATTTACACGGGAAAATATTGCTTAATTTTCGTCACATCTCGCGAAACAATTCTAAAGGCCAATGATCAAATTGTAAAAAAATCGGGTTTTGCTTCGATATATATATATAGCATCTCCCACACCCACAACTATGCTGCCACACACAGAGAAACAGACGTAACACTTAGAACGAATTGCGATCAAAATCATAGTCGCGAAAACATGTACGCCCAATGCTAAAACACTGTAGTTGGCCGATGGACCAACAGGTGGCGGTAGTGTGTAAACGTCAAACACGAACAAAAACGACGCGAGCGCTGCTGGTGGTCGATTGACCACCTACCAGATATTCGAAATCGATCGTTAAAAAGTTGGTCGATGGACATCGATGAGAGTGTGACGTCTGTTTGTCTGTGCTGTCAACATTACCATAAAACTTTATGCGTAGTATGCACCTGAAACGAAAAGCGCTCAAGTAAAATTTCTCTTTTTTACCAAAGTAATTTTGACAGCCGATCCAGTATGAGCGAAGTGTCACTTTTACTTGCGGAATAATTGAGCGGCACATTTTTTCCGTACGGAAAAGTGACAGCTCCATTTGATTTGTACATCAGGCGTTACCGACGAAATCAGCTGAGAAGTAGCAGCGTACAACTCAAGTAATTTCGGTGGAGGAATCATTCCTTGACCGTTTCTTGTCCTATCCTTTTGCACAGTACACAGCAAAAAAAGTTGTTGAATATTACATCGAAACTGCTGCAACCAAGTCGTTCCCTCGGTTGTGTAATATTACACAGCCCGACGTACTCGCGGGCTATTGGTGTAATGAAAGCGACCGATGTAATTTTTCCGATGTAATATATTCAACGTACAAAATACGATGTAATCGATGCGATGTAATATAAAATCTATGTAATCATAGCGATCGCAAATCCCCCGTACGAAAAAAAAGCGATCCCAAATTCTTCTCAATGGTTGATTAAATTGCTTTTTAATCTTTTTTCGCTTTTAAATAATGGTTATGATGTTAAATTGGGTTTTACCCACAGACTAAGTTATTGAGTCTTATAATTTTTGGAATCGATTTAAGCAATTTAATCAACCATTAAAGGGAATTTTATGGTGGTAAGATAAGATATGTTTCAAACAAAATACAATAAGTTTACATTATTTATTCCATTTTTATTGCTTCAAAAACTTTAAAATAATGCAGCATAACGACTGGAGCACTTCATGTGATAGTCCGAGAACCCGCAGTGGACAGAGATTAAAATCAAGCCTGCAGGCACTTCAGGTAGTGATTAGTTTCTTCCAGCCAAGAGTGAAATGAATCGTAAAGCTCGTTCAAGTTTTTCGTGCCGATCTAAAAAAATAACAAAAGAATATATTATTGAATTATACATAAATATATATAATTTAAGTATACTACAACGGATCGATATATAATGAACATTTGAGGTAGTATTTTAAACGGAATTTCTATTCAAATATTTAACGGAAATATGAGTTTTCATTGTTTTTGCTTTGGGGAAATCTTAGATGCAAAGATTCAACAAACCCGCTTCAGGAAACCCTCTGGTAAATTTAAAAATTCTCCTGGTGTACTGAAAATCCTAGAAACAGATTCCTTGTTTAGAAATACTTGCAGATAATTCGCAAGGGATTTATCTTCTGGACATTTGGTTGAAATCTATTTTAGGTTAATTTTCTCTTAAAAAGCGCTTCGGGAATTCTACTACATTCATCTTCAAGTTCTGCGAAGATTGCTTCTTCTGAAATTCATGTAGCTTAAGGAATTCCTTAATGCTTTTATTTTTAATGGTAGCACAATTATAGTTATAATTTTATGTCTAACAACATTGACGGTAGAACCATTGACAAATCAATCAAATAATTATATTCGAAACAATATTAAATTATATTAAAACAGCAAAACAAAATAGAGAAAAAATAAAGAACTATGCAATTTTTATTTTTTTTTAGTTTTCTTGATAATTTAAAAATAATTTTAATATTTTTAAAAACTGTCAAAAATTCCTAGAAATCTTCAGTTTTTACCACAAATTTCTAACAACTTCCAATGTTTTAAGAAGACGCAAACGTTACTCCAGAAATACTCAGTCTTCTCGCATGGATCATAAAAGCTTTGAAATTCGTGTATGGTTTTCTACGACAGTTTTGTAAATCTTCAGTCTTCACTAACTATTTTAAATGTTCTAAAATCATTTGAAAGTGTGAAGATACTGGTGTTATTATGGCCCATAAACATATGCCCCTATGCAAAACGCAATATAATAAACCACCTCAGTTTTTTTATGGTATTACTTAAAGAGTTGCTTTTATCATAAAGATCATCATAAAGGAATACCTTATAGCTTTTTTTGGGAGATTATTGTATTTTTTCCATGAGTTTCTTATAAAACTACATGAGGATATTTTCCTGACATTATAGAATTCTGCAATATTTTCCACAAGACTTGCTTTTGACTTTTTCCCGCAATTCCTTTAGAAACGTCTCTAGATGTTCCATGAGTTTCTCATGTATTTTTAGCGTACTTTTATCAAATTGAATTTATATGAATATTAATTTATGAAACATTTCTGTTATTCATCCAGTGTTTTTTTCTGGATTTAATTATGTAATTCGAACCTATAGTTACTATAGTTCCATTAAATTACCAGTTTTTGGTAAATCCAGCAAAAGTTTCTTCTAGAATTTATCTAAAAGTTCTTCATGGAATTGTTCCGCATAGAATGAATTGAGCATTTAGAATTTCTTTATTAATTGCTTTTGAGTTTTCTCCATAATATAATAGAGGAGTTATGTTTTAATCCTGTCAAGCGATTCTTTTGGAATCCATCCATACGTTTTTTTTCTTTTCAGTTTGTTTAGCAATTAAAAAATCACAGATTTTCGTAGCTAGATCGAAAAAGCACATTTTTCTAAGTACATATAACACAATTTTATTGCTATTCAATATCTTAATTAACACATAATATAGATTAATGATTAATGAAAATTATAATCTTTATACTCAATGACATTTCAATTTTCATGACAGCTCATTCCGTAGAAAATCGCGAGGGATGATGCAAACGCAATTTCCATATTAACTTCAAACGTGTTTAAAAAATATTTTCAGAACACTGACAATTATGAAACATTAAGTTTCGGCTCAATTTTTAACATAGAATTAGGGTCTATTCACAAATTTCATTACGCCAAAAATAGTCGTTTTTGACACCCACCCATCCCCTCGTAACGCTTTTTGTATGAACAGTTTTCGAATTTTGTATGTACCGTAACATTTTGAGGATTCCCACCCACCCCCTTCAGCTATATGAAATTTGTGAATGGGCCCTTATAATATGTAAAAAACTAGGTACTCCTAAACAAGCCAATTCTCTGGCTGGTATTTCCAAGCAAAGGAGTTGTTTTAATTCTTCCAGAAGGAACTCTTTGAAGTTTTATCTTTTTTTCCCAAAAGTTTTATATAATTTCTCAAAACTTATTTATGAATTTCCTCCAATATTTCTTTATGATTATTGTAATATGTACTTTATAAAAACGCCTTTGAATAAAATCATAAGAAGACCTGGATATCCTGCAAATGTTTTTTAACAGAAAAAAAAAACATAAAATTTCATGTAAAACTTTTTCATGAAATTCCTCTAAGATTTCCTTCTGATTGTAATGTCTTATGAAATTGCTTAACCTTTAGACTTTAGAATTCTTTTTTTTTCATATCTTTATTAACGAGATTTTTAGCCCTGGGCTAGTTCATCTCGGGACCAACGACTTTACTTCCCTTCCGAAGGAAAACGTCACTGAAATTTTTAGTGACTATTTTGGGGATGGGATTCAATCCCAGGTCCTCGGCGTGAGAGGAGTGTGTTCTAACCACTACAGCAGGTCCGTCCCCCCTTTTTAGAATTCTTAAGAAGCACTTGTACAATGTTCGTTCTCATGCAAATGCTTTTTTTTCATAATATTTCTTTGAAACCAATTTAGGAATTTCATTTTGAGGAATTTTTGTAATACGAATGAAATCGCTCAACTTTTGCATAAGAAGATATTGTACAAATCCTGAGAAAATTGAGTTGTTTATAGTGATTAAAAACTTCTAGATTTTTGTAGCTTGCTCTAAAGATCTTACTATTCTGAATAAGACACAATTTTATTACGCAACAATATTATATAAGTTTGACATTTGAACGATTAAAATAAATTAAATCTGTACACATAATAACATTTAGATTCACATGATTACAGCCATTACATCTCATCACGAAGTGAAATTTGACGAGGTGTGATTCAAAAAGGACTTCCACATCAACGCTTTTCAAAATAGTTTCAGGGCATCAATAATATTAAAATGTTCCAGAATTGGTTTGAAAATTTCTTTTTAGTAGTAAACTCTCTGGCAACCCTTTATAATAAAAGTTATAATTAAAAAAGATTTTCCTAACAATTAATATAGTAGATTCTACTGGATTTTTTCTTTGAAATTAGTCTAGAAAATTATTTTAATAGTAGTTTCTCTTGAAATTTCTCTGGCAGTTTTCATGAACTCCACAGACACAAATTGTCACCATACTTGAAGGGGGCACGTTGTTAGAGTCAAAAATTTTACAAGGTAATCATCAAATTGAAAGATTGAACATTTTAAATAAATCTATCGACCTCAAATTTGTACTGTACTAACGGTTTGAAATAAGCAAGATGGACGGTATTTTGTTCATAGATTATCCAAATTTGATGGCTTGTTCATTTTTAGACTTTTAAAAAATGGAAAAAGAAATTCGGTTGGTCTTAAATAACAAATAATACACTGAGTAATACATTTACTGAAAACTGCATGAACTCATTATTGAAAAACCACCAATTTTTTTTTATCAGGAGACTGGCATAGATGAAAGTGAAGAACATCTAACTAACGGCTGTTTCATTGGACTTTGTAAAATAAAGAATCTGAGTCAAGAGATATTTCAGAGTATTTTATTATCATACATGCATAAATTTCTAATATAAATGTGACTTGCAGAAACCCCATTGTAGTTAGTCTTTCAAGATTTTTTCAAACTTGCATTAAACTACAGATTAGAGACAAATATAAGGGTTGTCTCCCAAACTTGGGTATTCAAAATATGTTTCAAAATGATATATTATGTATTTGTTTATACATTTTTCTTACAAGTAACGCCATGTCTTTAAATTACAAACATTGTACATATTTTGATTCTGATCATGTCCCTGTTACATTTCTACCCAGACAACCAGATATCGCATGAAAGTTCACGTTACATCTCGTGTATTCTTACTAATTACATCAAACCCGCAAAACACCGTGGATAAACTAATCAGATTGATAGGTTTCCTCGCATAAAACATTTTTTTCTGAGTTCATTTGAACATTTTGTTTCGTCCCGTACACTTGTACGAAGTAAGCCGAATCAATCCGTAGCAGCTGTCAAATATACATTTGTTATCATAAGTTAAGTCGCATAGGATCACAAGATAGTTCGGACATGATCTAATTTATTTATGAATTAATTTTAATACAATTAAAAAAAAACGGTTTACATTTTAAAAGGGTTATGGACAAAAAGATTTAAAATATTTCTGCACATCTTCATCGATCCTCTCTTCCGCTAATAACTTTGCAAAATAAATCTGCAATATTTCTTATTAATGAAGAAGATATAGTGATTCTTCATCCTACGACAACAGAATCAGTTTTCTGTAATAACGCAAAGGAAACAACGATGAAGAGAAATCGATGAATGCAGATAGGCCCTTATGAAAAAAACAATGCTGATTTGCTGAAATATCTAAAACACCGTTACCCCCTGGAACTCGTAGGAAGTTCAGAGAAATTATGGAATAATATACTTGTGCATCTAAACTTTCACAAAAGGGCTAAGTTCAATAGCCAACCTATTACCTTCTAAGAATGCCTTAAGAATTATGCGTTAGACATGGCTTATGCCTGATTTATGGAGAAATGATGGATCTGTGATGAATCTCATGTTGGATCCAAGAAAAGATCTTTTAACAAAACAATATTTCCAAATACATGTTATTGTTCTCCTATGCAGCTGGCTAAAACTTATCACATGAATCCAAGATTGCATCTTCCAAGTAATCTTCAAAAGATTCAATGAACATATTAATAATCTAGTCAAATACTTTACAAGAATACCTAAAGGATCTCTTTATTTATTATTCATCAAAGAACTAGCCATGACATTTGTTTTGGATTATTGAAAGAATTCGCTGTCAATCTGCAGAAATCTATACAAAATCTCGTCAGAGGCCTTATAAGAACCGTCTAGGCCAGTAGTTCCCAATCTTTTTGGAGCTGTGGCCCCTTTCAAGTTCTACAAATATCCGCGGACCCCTGCAAACAAAAATTGTAGAAATCATTTTTTGTTAAACAAATAAAAACGATTTGATTGGTTTTTAGTATAAGGTGACTTAAATGCAGATCAGAAAAAGGATCATATTCAATTAACTACAATTACAAAAACATATTCTTTTTCGTTTTTCCCAGCATATCTAAATAGATCTCACAAAGGATTAGTCTACTCGCGAGTGCTGTAATCTGTCGATGATAAATCTTTTCGTGTACGTATTCGGAGCTGTTCGAAGTCAATTGGGCTTTTGGTAGAAAAGGCCACTGAGCTTTCTAGACTTCAAGGGACTTTTATTACAAACTTGTAGTTTACTGTCGATTTGATGGATGTACACTTGATTTGTCTGTCAAAACCATAATAAATCTCACCCTGTTTAGTTGCACGCGAGTAAATGTTCACGAACATTTTAATATTTGTCCTGGTATGTTCTCCCGTGCAGGCGGGTGCAAACCTACTCTCATCAAATTTGTTTGCGAGTCTGGCTTGTTTGTTTTGCGTTGGTTTACACGCGTAAGATGCTTCGTGATTTCCACCTTGGCAAGGAACCTAATTAGCGGTTTAGGAAAATCCTTCGAAAAATTTTACATTTATCAATAGATATCCTTGATAGGGTCTCACACATATCACGTCTGCGTTCCATATAATATCTTCTATGATCTTCTGTATGGATCTACTCGTGAAGATATTTTTGCCAGGCAATTTTTGGAAGATATTGTAAGGAATATAGCAAGCAATTTTGGCGGCTTCTGTGAATATTTCAAGACACTTTCCAATGGGTTTCATAGCCCATTGTATACCGTGGGATGAATTTCACCTGGAACTATCAGAAAAGCTAGTCAGATAACCTTCAAGAATCTTCCCAAGAAGTACTGCTGCAGGAATATGTTAAAATCTCACAAGGGATCAAATAGAAATCCAGTTAACTGTATGCGAGTTGCGCCAAGTTGCCCAAGGATTTGGGTACAATAAGTAAAAATCCACCGAGGAAAATCAAAATTATGTCAGTAATTTTCTGCGCATTCCTCAAGAAAATATCTCAGTGTAAATTTTCAATAAAACAATTTTAAATCATATAAATTCGTCTGTTTTTTACCCTTCTTACAACCATAAGAAGGGTATAAAGATCGCTTGAAAAACCGACTTTTGATCCGAGGCCCGGAGGGCCAAGTCTCATATACCAATCAATAGAGCTCGACGAACTGAGCACATGTCCGTGTGTGTGTATGTGTGTGTGTATGTGCGTGTGTATGTGTGTGTGTGTGTGTTACAAAAAATGTCACTCAATTATCTCAGCCGTTTGTCAACGATTTAAACACTTTTAGCTCTAAAAGAAAGCTACAACATTCCCATAGAACGCTATTGAATTTCATTGCGATCGGACATTTCGTTACAGAGTTATGATTCAAACAGTATCGTGAAGTACTAGAAAAAGCATATTCTAATATTTTCAACTGTCTGCATTTTGATCGATATCTCAGCCATTTTTGAACCGATTTAAGTTCTTTTATCGGCTAATGAAAGCTCTGACATTCAATCATAAGCCTTCAAATTTTCATTGAAATCGGATTACTAGTTTCAGAGATATCATTGGAAGAATTTTCTAAAGTAGGGGAGATCCCCCAGTACCGGACAGCACCCAATACCGGACAAAGTCAAAATATTGAGAAATCATGGTCCAATCAAGATGGTGTATTAGAAGGAAAGAAAGCTATTATGGAGACTAATGTTTGCGTAGAATAACACAACCTTGAAATATGCATGCCTTTTTAAAAAAGTAGAAAAGTTTGAAAATCTCAAAAAAATTGACGTATCGCCTTAATATTGAGCCTTCTTAGTAATTGTTTTGAATATGAAAAAATACTTTGGATCACGCAAGCATGTTCGAAAATAATCCTAATTTGATAGTATAAATGTATTTTGTACCATAATTGAACCAAATACGGACAAATTACAATTTTGGGTCAAGCACCTCCTGTCCCCCAGTTTCGGACAGCTTGATTTGTTATATGTTATCTTTGTAATTATTGCACCAGTGTCTCAAAATACATTCATTTTTCATGGTTTCCGTCGAACATGGTATCAAACATGCGATAAAATTAAGAAGAATGAACATTCAGAACAACATCGTAAAATGTGATATTTTTCATCATATATGAAAGAGGATTTTGATGGACATCTTGTAAACTAAGAAAAACTCAAATTGTTCTTGTAAATGTTGCAAATGCATTGAATTGGCAATTGTATACTATTCCTACAGTAAACACATTCAATGATGTTCAAATTTACAGAATTCGACGCATTTTCAGATCGTGTCCGGTATTGGGTGCCACGTTTCAAGATCGATCAATTTGGTACTAAAATACATCATCAAAATGCAATGTAAAAATTCATATTTATATTTTCAAATTTATTTTTATACACTATAAAAATGATAATATTTATCATAAATGGGTAACACGAGCTCATAATACCAATATTTTTCGAATTATGAATTTAGTGGCTTAAGTGTCCGGTACTGGGGGATCTCCCCTACTGGAAAAAAAATTTCTCTGAAATATTCATTTTTTTTACATTTTGATCAATTTTTCAGCTATTTCTAATCCAATTTAAGCTCATTTTTCGTCGATTGAAAGCTCGGACATCATTCACAACCATATTGCAATCGAATTATAAATTACAGAGATAAAAATCATTATTTTGAAAAATCTCTAAAATTCCCCTTTTTACCTTTCTTACAACCATAAGAAGGGTATAAAGATCGCTTGAAAAACCGACTTTTGATCCGAGGCCCGGAGGGCCAAGTCTCATATACCAATCGATAGAGCTCGACGAACTGAGCACATGTTCGTGTGTGTATGTGTGTGTGTATGTGTGTGTGTGTGTTACAAAAAATGTCACTCAATTATCTCAGCCGTTTGTCAACCGATTTAAACACTTTTAGCTCTAAAAGAAAGCTACAACATTCCCATAGAACGCTATTGAATTTCATTGCGATCGGAA